>NC_136001.1:9455000-9467500 GCF_048128805.1 Centroberyx gerrardi | reverse complement strand
TGTAAGTGGGTTCATCTTCCCACAGCTCACTTTTGGGGTCACACTCTTTGAAAAACAGTGTTTGTTTGTTTGTCTGTTTGTTCATACCTCAAAACTCCTGTCCATAATTCACAGAAAAGGGCCCTTGTTTTATCTTTATTTTTTGCATTAAGGAGATGTCTGCATTTACGAGCATTATATTTCAATTGTATGGTAATGAGGCAGGCCTCCAAGGCTGCTCATTTGTTTATGTTTTGAAGTCAATAAAACAGGCAGGAAATGTGTTCCACAATAGGTTTTGTATGCATCCCGCCCCATCCCCCATTCAAACCCTATGCTGCGCTTTTTAAGTCTCTCTCCCTTTTTCTCAAACTCTCTATCAGTCTTCCTCTCTTTCAGTCTCTATTCTGTTCACTCTCTCTCTCCTTTAACCCCTTTCTCAATCTTTCTCACTCTTTCAATCTCTCGCTCTTGCCCTCTCCGTTTCTCTTACCCTCTCTCTTGGCCTCTCAGATTTTTTCACTTTTTCCGTCTCTTTCGTCTCTCTCTCTCTCTCTCTCTCTCTCTCTGTCTGTCAGAATTATGTGCTCAATGCACTGTGGTCTGCCCAGAACCCATTAAGCAATCATCAACCAAATGGCAGTTCATTCATTCATTTTGTTTTTGAGGCCTCCCACAAACACTATATGCACAGCCACACACAGCCACACACAGCAAGAAACACACACACACATAGACACACACACACACACATACACACAGACATTGATCCTGTGCTTACATGGTGTGAATTCGCTACATTCAGCTGCAAAGTGCTGGTAAGAGCAGCAGCATTCTGCTAAAAGCAGCAATGAAACACTTGACTGTTGAGTGGATATGCTCCGGGCTCTCAGTATCACTCGCTCACATAAACACACACACACACACACACACACACACACTCACACTCACACACACTCTTCTCCACAGCATCCAGCTCTCTGTGGGGTTTTTAAATGTCGTTCAGCTCTGCGCCAGGCATGTTTCAGAGAGATAGTTGCTCCACACAACAGCACTCACAATGAATCTCCCCTCTGTGATTTGTTCTGGTGATGCTAGTCCGTCCTCGACACAACAAGCCCGGTCTCCCGTGATTAAAGCGAGCTCGCCAGCTATCACAGGCCAGATTAAGCTCAGTCCCTGCCTGCCGTACATCTAAAACGGGGACAGATTACACTCCCAGGCCATCGCCGACTCACAGAAAGAGCAGAGACGGCCCGGCAAGCTAAGACGCTTTGTTCGGGACAGCGCTGTTTTCTAAGTTGCTGGTATTGTAAACGGCAGATAAAAGGTCTGAATGGACAATGACTGGATTTAAATGAACTGCGTTTATTTCATTCTCATCTCTGACTGGTCTTATGGTGCATGGCCTGCGGGACATGATGTCATCAGGGTGACGTCTGTCTGTGTGTGTGTGGGACACATTCTTCCGCATACAATAGCTCCAGATCGATACATGATAGAAACTTCATACTTACACCACAGGTTTCCCCTATAGAGTAGATCATCTAATTAGATTGTGGAGCACCTTGCTGCATAAATTTGCATATTAATGAGGAAAAACAGATTTTCTTGAAACTACCATGTTTCATGTTTCCCCAATACTTTAAGATACAGAGCTCATATTAATATCATCCATGTGGTAGAAGCAAATGTGCTTGCAAATGAATGCATTAATTAGCTTAATTAATTGCCTCATCAGCATAACTGGTTATGTTTAATATATCACAGTGATTATTGCAGGACAGGAGTTCAAGTGGTTGTTGTTTGTTGCTTGTTTTCTTTTCTACTATATTCTATGTTTCAGTGGTAGCCATATTCTCAAACTCCACATCCACTCTATTCTATTCTATTCTATTAGAGTATTATCTTATCGTAATACCTGGCTCCACCTTGCCTTAGAGACTCATTTACTCTACAATAGTAGGG
Organism: Centroberyx gerrardi; assembly: GCF_048128805.1. NCBI lineage: Eukaryota > Metazoa > Chordata > Actinopteri > Beryciformes > Berycidae > Centroberyx > Centroberyx gerrardi. Next base: position 9,465,553 of record NC_136001.1, on the reverse strand, counting down.
CAACTTATTCAAACAAATCTTTTTCCCACTAAGAATTTAAGAAAAGAAGAGATGCAAATCCTCCATCCTGATGGGGTTACACGAAGGTGCCATCCATGCGTCAAATAGGCCGTTGCCTCCAAATTACAATACCGCCTTGTTAACTTGAAATTAACATGGATGGGCTGCTTTAGCAGTGCGCTACAAGCACTAAACATTTGCAAGGACCAAGTAACAGTGTGAATACAGATGCCGTCTTTAGTGAACCGAACACTGCAAAGTATTGAGGAGCGTTTGTAAAATATTAACGACACAGCGAGCTAAAATTGATTTTGCGTCAATTATTTCTCACAATACATGCAGGACGTGTCATAAGTCATGACTCCAAAAATAGTCTTTGCACATGCCAGCTACAGTACAGCCGTAGCCTTAAGGTGGTTGGAGGGGGAAGGGCTGCACTGTATCTGGTCCTAAGGCTAGTCAGTTAGCATGCTGTGATGCGATGCGATGCTCACATGATTATATTCTATGAGCATTCGGATCCTAAGGCTATCTCCTGGAACTCACACACACACACACACACACACACACACACACACAGTCAAACAAAGACACTTGCTTCCACTCGTTGCTCTCACTCTCGCCGTTTCCCTATCCTGCCCTCTCACTCTATTTCCTCTTTCTCATTCACCTTCCCTCTGTCTTTTCTCTCTCTCTCTCTCTCTCTCTCTCTCTCTCTGCCTCAGTAGACATTACTATCCTGACACACTGCATCTCAACAGGACCTGGCTGAAATCAATGACAACTGCTACATTGTCTGGGCCAACTACATGTTGATATCACACACACACACACTCACACACACACACACACACACACACACACATATTAACATACAAGTACAGCGATTTGTTTTCCGCAGCGCCCAGTTATGTATTTGTGTACGCACAGTTTACACACAACACAATACACACTGGGCCCACACACAAGCACACATATGCCCAAACACATGCAGGAACGCACACATATATGCACAGACACATGCACACACCCACACACACACATGCACACAGATGACAGCAGGTAAGGAAATTTGATTATGAGAGTGTGACTCTGACCATATGTGCCGTATTGGCCCATCAGTGTAAGCCATCAGTGCTGTTTACTACATGGCTGCATAAACAGGTTTATTGATGCCTTGTAAAAAACATGTATTCTCCAATGGTTTTCTGAGTGGTTGGTGAAGTTTATAAGGACCTAATGAAAACACGATTACAGCAGCGGTCTCAGAAACATGGGATCACTTCCAAGGTTTAATGAGTGAGTTTTGAAGGCCTAATGAAATATAAACCACGCCTAGTTTTACAGAAATAGGTCAAGCAAAGTCTGCCAAAGTCTATGAAGTGCGTGTTTGTCTGTGGGAATTCTATTGAAAATAGGATGAAGTTCGTTTGAATTGGGATCTTTTCCTTTGTGCTGATATACACTGGTGTCTTGACTAGATTGTGTGTGGGAATGCTGTCCCATTCTTTCTCCATAGAGGTAGTTGTGCATTGCACCTGCTGTGTATCTGAACAAAACTCCTATCTCATGCTTATTTTTCTGTATCAACAAGTGTTTAGTTTGAATGCAGCATTTAGACACTCAAATAAACAAACCAACCATGTTTCATACAATTCACAGATTCCTGATCAGGCTATAATCAATTCTGTTTCTGTTAATTCTGTTTCAGCATGTTCCATATATTTCAATTTGATTCAAATGGCCAGGTATGGTGAGTAAAACAGAGGGAGGGGATGCGAAAAGTTAATTCATCCATTCTCCCATACCCCCTTATTCCTATTCAGGGTCACGGGGAGGCTGGAGCCTATCCCAGAATGCATTGGGCAGAAGGCAGGGAAACAGCCTGACTTGCATGTGAGAGGAAACCGGAGCATCCAGAGGAACCGGAACACGGGAACATGCACACTCCACACCATGATTGAGGAAGCGAAGTGCAAATGCTTTTAGTCTTTTTCTCTAGAGACGATGTATTACATGTTCTAAAATGGGCTCCATTCTGAACAGTTTGAAATACTGTCTTTTCCTTACGACATAAAAACTGACCTGTGAGTCACTCCTTGAATCTACTGTAGTTGTCCTATAAACAAATGCTACCAGGTGGGGAAACAGCACAGGGAAACAGTAAATGAAATCAGTGAAAAAGAGAATGAAAGGAACACCAAAAAGGCCAAAACACTTAAAATCATTTTACTGGCTATTTATAATAGTGAGTACCTATTACTGTGATGAAGGCCATGGGGCCAGAGTACAATGCTTGATGTTTCTGCCCTTGTGTTATTATGAATAAAGGATTTTAAACTGTTTTTAGAGTGGCTTGTACCCATATTTTTATTTATTATGGAGAGTCTTGTGTCAAAGGAGCGCCCCACATTCCCAACATGAAAAGCTTGCAGCCTCCACTTCTGTTTCAGTGAACAAAATCTAACAAACTTGTATCTGCCCAGGAAACGGACACAGGCAATAGTTCTGTCCTTCAAAACAACAAAGATCTAGGCTATTCTTTTCTTTTTTTTTTTTCTATTATACGCCTCTTGTCCCAATACAAAAAGTGAAAAACAAAGGTCATCTTTTTGTTATGCCAGTCTCCTAAGTGAAGAGCGAAAGTCTTTTCCTCGCGGCATTTTCCTCTGGGCTGTAGAGCGAAGAATAAAAGTTGTCTCTTCTTTATGGCATCGTCCTCTTTTCTCGTTCCCAGTGAAGGCCATGGCAGAGGGCCCACAATGCAGATAGAGGCAGCAGTGGTGGCTCTGCCAAAGTTTGAGTCAGACAGATTAAATATTAAATGTCCAATCATCCACTGAGTGCCTATGGGGAGGCAGCACCAGAGGCGATGAGCAGGGTGAGCAGTAAAACAGACAGACAAATAGAAACGTAGAGACAGACGAGTGGAGAGACCGCGACGGATACAAGAGACAGACAGATACAGAGATAGGGAGACAGGCACAAATAGAGATAGACAGAGACTCAGACAGACGTTTGGCTAATGAGGACATTGTTCAGAGAAAGGCTGTTGCCTAACAAGCTCACTTTATATTAGTGCCTTGGTACAACATGAAGCCACATAATGGTGCTCATACCTTGACTGAACCCAGAGATACGACCTCATTTTCTCTTCTCACCCAGATGAAAGCCCTGAAACCTTCAGCGCCAGTGGGGCATAGACAATAATACATGCATCTGCTCCTTTACACCTACATTCTGCACTGGATTGAAAAGTCAGTGAAAATAAATGTTCACTGACTTAGCAGATTACATCAGATACACTTCTCCCTGGCCAGAATACAGTCCAAACTGACATATACTTTAGGTGGTAATTAACTATATTGTAAAATGTGCTGAGATTGTTAGGCAGTAGCTGGTTATATGCATCATCATTTTCCCTTCAAAGTATTTTTAAGTGTTATACTGGCACTGAGTATATTACAAAGAGTTTTTTCTACCTGAAACACTATATATCTCTCTGACTGCAGTATTAATGTATTGCAATCTTCACTTCAATGTGGTTCACAGTATACTATTGCTGAGCGTATCATTTGAGCAGTAATGACGAACAAGTTGTTATGGTGCAATAAGTTTACAGGTAATGTGAAGCCTGATGCAAAGCAAACACTTTCGCAAGGCTGTTTGCTAGCAAAGAAAAGGATATCAAACACTGATTCCAGTGGGAAATATAATGAGAATTTTGTACAGCCTCCTTGGCAAGAAATACTGACATCCAATTCCTAGTTACCAAACTGGCTTGCTATAATGTTCCCTTTATTTCATGCCTAACGACACCTCTGACAATACTGCAGCGAAGCCCACTGTCTCTTGGTCATTATTGGTCATTATTGCTTAATTATTTTGCCTGCTGCAATCAGTGTTTCTATCTTGTGTATTGGTAATAAGGCAGGCTAATGGTTGTGGGTTGTGTCACTGAAGAATCGCCTCTTGGCCAATCAGCAGTTGCAGACAGAATGAAAGGTTATGAATATAAACCTGGTTCCCTGAGTGAAGAGACAGGCACAAAAGTGCAAGATAATTGTGATGCATTGTGAGTTGTGTCCCCTTTTTAAGGAGTTTGTTCCCATCTGAAACTCAATCCACAATTTTGTTCCAAGTTGTTCTAAATCTAAAACTTTAATCTGCCTCTTTACAGAATGGTAGATCAAGATTCATAAATCTCGAATGTAATTAATATTTAGCCAATACTTTCCCGGCCAAATAACCTGTTCAGAGATTATACTAATCAAAACCACAGACCCACACAAAACCACAACAGCAACCCATTATGGAATGTGATAAAAGAATAATCAATATGTGACCATTTCCTGCATATAGGGGAATCATCATCCCTCTCCTCTGATCTGAATTTTGGAGATTAAGCAGGGTTTTTTTCTAGGAGGCAGGATATGGTGGGAGTTGGTTGGGATGTGGGTGTGAAAGCGTATATGAATTATGAATTGCAGCCCCCTAATATTAGAGAAAATGTAATGAGTAATGATTGCATTATGGCACATCCAAAGCCTTGTTGAAAAATGAACAAATCAAGCACAAAGACTAATGGCATTTCTCTTTAAGCACATCAGGCACTGCAAGGACAAGCCTGCAGTCTGGAGTGAAATCGACAATGCAGCTGCAACTTAGCCTTTTTCATTAATAGAGGGAATTCCAGGCGTTTCTTTGCTAAGCTCATTACAGTAATGGGAAAGTCAGAACATTGACAGAGGAGGAAAGATGCAAGTGCTCAAAGGAGGGTGGTGGGAAGAAGGGAAACTCTCATCCTCTTTCTATTCTCTCATCTTCTCCCTCTCTCTCTTTCTACTTCATCTCTCTCTCTCTCTGGCTAGCTGTGTTGGCAGAACTCCTGTGGAATAAGGAAAAGTCTTGGCAGCATCAGGGTTTGGGATTGGCTCTAAAGTGGCGCTAATGTGTTATTTTCTCTCTGTTAAATGAGGAACGTCCCAGGTGGAAGCTCAGGCATCGGGGAACACTACTCCACTCCAAATGATCTATTTATATAGGCTGAGCAGAGCAGGTAGAAGCATCAATCAACAAGCCTATGTGTTAAGGAAATATGCTGTTAGTATTAGTTATATTGGCGAAATGTAGATCCCCGATTTTACAGCCAAATGTTCAGTCTCCGATGGGTATAGTGTTTTGAATTCTGAATTGGGCCTCATTTATCTCCATTTTCGGATGTGTAAAATACACTGAAAGACTGGATCGCAAAAGACAAAAAAGAGCAAAATACTGTATAACCGATGAATACAATGTCTTTCACTGCATGAATTACAAATGCTTTCCACATACTTCCCATAGCACCCGAGCACTAACATATTCCTTGATAGATTTGGCCCAGTTTTAAACCAGGTATTCGCCACTTTGCATAGCAGCGTGGTCACATAACTAGCATATGGAGCAAAGGCTATAGTGCTGTCTACATTACCTGCAATATGGATGCAGGTTCTGGTAATGTACATGTTTAATGCAAGCATTAGTGTCAGCCATATGGCACAGAAATCCAACTTTAATGATTGCTGCAATGATGCTGAATTGTGGCCACAACCAGGAGAGGAACTGGCAAGGAGACATCGGAAATAATTTGGTATCAGGATATCTACCAGGATATACAAGTCTCACTGCAAAACCCATCTTCAAGTCATTTACTCTATAATTGAGTCCTAAAATCGTAATTTTCTTAAAATAAGTGAAGAAATCTGCCAATGGAGTTTGATAATTTTGCTTGTTTCCAATGCAAATCAACTTCAAGAATTTTGTAGAATCAAGTGTAATTTTCTTGATAGTAGTGCAGTGATCCACCTTATTCTGACTTGTTTCAACACACACACTCATTTCCAGAATACACAAGTGAAACTGCATTGGAAACAAGTGGAGTTATCTCACCACATTGGCAGAATTTTTATCTTGGTTTAAAGAAATAAGATTTGAAGGCTGAATATGAGACTAACTGACTTGTAAGATGGACATTTTTTGCAGTGTTTCCTTGAATTATGGCGGCCTGTAATTGACACAAACAATAAAGTCACATTTTCACAATAGAGATAAACTAGCTAGTTAGAGCTGAGATCCAACAGAAGTGTCTGGTGAAGAGGTAATATATCAGCATGCACAATACTGTAAAAATAATACTGTTTTGTTACAGTTGAAAATGCAAGTAGGTGGACGGGTTTAGGGATTGGGAGCCAGAACTCTCAGCACCTGGTGAGGTAATCGTTGAGTTATTGGTATTAATCAATATCCCTATCAACCCCCCAGCTGATAAGGTAATTCTGTGTTATGGGACAGTAACACTCTTACTTTTTTTGCCCCTTTAAAACATGTTGGATGCTGGAATAACACTATACCCTCCTCCTCAACTACTGCCACACCGCTGGCCCGACACTACTGGCTACATAGTGCTTTGAGCCTCCTGTGTGGACTCTGCTGTCACTGCCAGTTCTGTTGTGTTCTATATTAGCTTTGCTTTCCAGGCCCCCTGGTGAGCCAGCAGGAACAGAGGGTGACCCGCGGGGTGAGACCACCATCTGTACCTGACTCATTCAGCTCATAAAGCATGCCAGGAGCGGAGCGGGACACACACAGGGGCTGGACGGCGCTAACAAGGACACTTGTACGAGCTGATAATGAGGGTTTGTTCCTGCGCTGAAGAAATATACACAGTGTAGAAAATATTAGCTGCCACATGCTTCCTCCGTGCACTGAAGTGGTCATGTGAATCCAGAAGAAAGCTATGATCTCGTATTAATTGCATCATTGAATCCACTTTAGTACCTAAGGGGGAGATGTGGATTAAGAGGAACTGACAAGTTAAAGAATGATTTTTAAGCCTTGAGTGAGTTGAGACATGGATTGCGCAAAAGGAGGGTGTAGCTCAATATTAGAAAGGTGTATGTCATACACTTAATGTTACATCACACAAAACTGTCTGTTTGAAATGATTTAAAATGCTCAATGTTTGGTGCAAACTTAAGACAGAAATATGGATGAGACCTTAACACTTCTCACAAAAAACAGCTAATGAATCTGTCTAATGAGTGGTACAGCAATATTCCTTACTCTTACAATTTGACTCACTTCGTTGTGCATTTTAATTGGGTTCAGCGGTACCATTCTCCCATTCTTTGATATCCTGCATTATTATATGTATCTGGTTCATTCAACTAATGAAGTCTACAAGGAGCGGGACTGGGCAGAAACAGGTGTAGATCCATATGTGTAGTTGTGACTAGGAACAAAAGAGTTACTGCGTATCTGGCGACAAATGTATGAAACCTTTTTCTCTTTTCAAGTCTCACGCCATCCTGCCATCTCTAACCTCTGTTCTGTTATATACTTAGTGTAAAAATAAAACCACCTTACTAATAATGAGCTGCAACTTCTTTTGCACAATCCATATCACAAGGCTTGAAAATCTTTCAGCAGCTTGTCTCTCCTCCCTGCATCTACACTTCCTCTTCTTGAATGAATGAATTGGATTTAATGTTGTTGGGAACTTGGCACATTGGCGCCCCAAACAGCAGCAGGAGGTAACTATTTTTGGGGACTTCAATTCCCAGAAATCACTTAACATGACATCAGTAAATTATGCACTCCTCTGACTTCAATTTCTTCTTCTTGGTAGCTGGTGGAGGTGAAGGTGAGTCCAACTTTCTCTGGACCAAGGACTCTTTCACTGCAGTTTAGGAGACGTGTTTGAGGAAGATTTCCCACCAGTGACTATACCCGACTCCAGAAAAGAATTTGCACAAAAATCTACGGCGTCTCAATTAGAAGGGGATGGGACGCTCTTCTGTGCTTTGTGGGTTAGGCTGATAAGACGGGCATATTTTTGCATAAAAATCTTGCCGAGTGCAGATATAATAGGTGAAATCAATAAGGGATTACAGCCTTCATCTGAGTTCCCTGGGCCAGTCTATTTCATGAAAAGAGCAGGTGTTGCCAATATTTTCTAACTTCAGCATAAATCACTCTTCAAGTCTGACTGTGGGCTTGTAAAGCATGTGAAGAGCACAGCAGGCCATGCAGGGGTGACTGTACTAACAAGTAATCGGTGGATGTAGCAAAATATGTAATACCTTGCTCTACAGCAGCATTTATTAAGCTATGGGTCGGGGTCCAAAATGGGTCACAGGCTTGTTTGTGATGGGCCGCGACTTGACAAGACTACCTGTATGTTTTAATGAGCCTGGGTCCCAGGGTGAGAATAAATTTGCCTAATTAGATCCGGGGCTGAAAAAAGTTTAAGACTGCTCTGCTCTGCAGTATATTAAGCTCTGTCTTCAACATTCACTTTACAACCTCGTAACTCATTGTGAGAACAAACGCCTGCCGTAGGGAGGGAAGGACGTCTTGTACATGCCTCAAGAAACAGATGAAATCCTACTTTTTGTATTACACAAATCTACAATCAGTGTGATGAGTATTTAATTTGACTGCAGCTGTAAAAAGGCGGTTCCATTCTTAGCCTTGCTGTGTTCAATTCTAGCTGTGTTTTACCAAATACAAATAGAGGAGAAGTATAAACATGATAGCATTATATAGATATTTCATATACAGTGCTTGATTTGTTCAAAATTAAAACAACAGTGATGATATTAAATCAAAGCATTTGGAGCATATGGAGATGCATGCCATAAACTAAATTTTTTTTAGAAAGTTTTAGAAAGTGCTATATAAATAAAGTTTGTTATTACTATTAAAAAATGTGTTAAGGTATCCACTTAGAAACAGCAGGAGAAGGGCTTCCAAAAAGGCCCACAATGAACAAAATCAAAAGATTGGAAGCCCTTAAATGCAAAAGTAAATTTAAGGCACTTATAATTTGTGTTAACAAAGGGTGTTGCTATGCCAGCTCAGCTCTCTTCAAATCTCCACCTGCTTTGCTCCATCCCATCCATCATATTAGCAAGTGCCTGAGCTGGTGGTTCAACAGGCGAAGGTTCATGCCATGCGCATGTGACACTGTAGTTTCAAACCTGGCTGATGACATTTGCCACATGTCATCACCTCTGTCACTGCTATCTCTCCCCTCTCTCTCAACTGTACTGTCTAATAAAACAGAAATGGATGAAAAAAAAGGAAGCAAACACTGTTCCGAGAAAGAGAGCGCATTTAGCCCTAACCTAATCAGGCAGGTGGACTAAAAATATTTTCCTTTTTACAGGAACTGCCTGAGGGAATAGCTGCTGCTGGAGGGAGGGCTACACTCATATCATACATGTATACTCACACTGCACAGCACAACCACTGACTTATGTTGTGCAACTCTACTATTATGGCAACAACTGTGTATATGTGTGTGTGTGTGTGTGTGTGTGTGTGTGTGTGTGTGTGTGTGGGGGGGGGGGGTCACTTGGTCCAGACATTTGGACAGACAACTTTCCGATAAAAAGCTTGTTCCTTTAATCTTCTGATGTTGTCCCTGCCCACTGCAGTCAAGCCTCTCACTGGTGCCATCCTTGAATTTTGAAATATTTTTGTATATCGTGTTTGTGTCGTCCTAGATAGACATTATTCGATCCTTCCGGCTCTTCCCACAGTGCGATCTGCTGCAAGCCTTCCTAAACTGGCAGGACTGGATGTTTATTTGGCATGTGGACGCTGTGCACTGCAGGACAGGTCAGAGAGGATGCTCCGAGAATTAGAAAGAGCTATGATGTCAAACCAAAAAGCAGTTTATCTGTAAGCGCCTGGCCTATTATGAAATCAAGAAAACAAAATCACTGTGGCTATAGGCTATTGTCAGTGCAGGAGTACTGCACTGACATGGGCCTCGAGCAGGTTTTTTTGAACCTGGATCAACTGTAGTGTTGGGCGGTAATGTGTAATTTCAAATTCAGTAATTGCATTACAGTTACTTATCTCAGTAACACTCCATTACTGTGTTACTTAAACCTGAACCCCGCTTCTCTCCTTTGAAATGTTGTGAAAAGTTTTTTTGTTTTTTTTAATTCCTGTTTGGTTTGTTCATCATGCGTGGGCAGGTTTACGTCGGCTACTAGCTAAAAAAAAAGCAAAACAAATGATGGAGGAGAGACGCAGACTTTCAGCAGCTGGAAGTTTTCCCATTACTTTCAATTTATCTCAGTCAAAGATGCAAAGAACATTATTGTCCGTTGTAAACTTTGTCTGGCAGCAAAATGCTTTCCACAGCGAACAACACAAGATCCAATTTATCAAAGCATCTAATATGGAAACACAGCAATGTGAAACTCAGGGAAAAACAAGGAGCCTCTACTGCCAATGAAACAGAAAGTAATGTAACAAGTAATGGAACTAATTACTGTTCCTGCTGAGTACCATTTTCCGAGTAACTTGAACAACGCTGATCAACTATTAGATAGCTGATTTACATTTTTCATAAACCGACTTAGGATCAGTGCTGTAGAATGTGAGTGCTTGAGTCTTTTTCTGTTTCTGCTTTAATGTTTCATTAAAATCAATGAAAAACAATTGTGGTCCCAACACAAGCCCCTCAGCTCTATAATGTTGTGTTTCTGTCAAGGAAA
>NC_136001.1:9405000-9450000 GCF_048128805.1 Centroberyx gerrardi | reverse complement strand
TAGTAATAAACTTTATTCATAGAGCAGTTTCAAAGAAAGTTACAAAGTGCTTCACAGAAAACCATAGGAGGAAAACAATAAAATCAAACAAACCAAAAAGGGCACATACTCCCTATACCCTTTTAATTAGGTAATCCTCTTATCGGGGGACATTTTTACGCCCTCATTTTTAATTTCACAAGCATTTTATGAACTCATTTTTGCCCCAAAACCCTGTTCATTTCTGACATTGTGGTCTACCTATGTCCAGCCCTTAGCCCCACCTCTACATCAACTCACACACAAACTCCGGCTCTGATGGCTCTGATGGTAGGCCTGAAGTGTATGGCCCAACCAAGCCTTAGCTACTAACAGGCCAAGCCCAAGCTATGACAATGTGTATGTTTTTCCACCTAATGCCTTGAAAAATGCAACCCATGGCACAATGACACCTGTGTCAGGAGAGCTCCGACTGTGTTGCTGACTCTCCCATAAGAAAAGACAGTGGGTTTAGTGGATGATAGAGTTAATCTGTATGGTCTACCTCTGTCCAACCAACCATTAGCGGCTGACAGTCCACCAGGGCCTCGCTATATGGGTTAGCCGAGTCTATCCTGGCCTGCACAGCCCACCACAGCTAAATTATTCATTCACCTTCTGACAGCTGCCCGCCTTTCATTGCTGCGGTTTGTGTGGAGATTATTGGTGGTGAAGGGATTGGTCACTGCTAGCAACCCGCATAGCAACAAGAGCAGCCAGAGACCAAAAGAGATCAACTGGATGAGGACAGATTGTGGAGAAATGTCAACAACAAACAACAACAGTAGCAATGAGACACGTACAGTGGCAGCCATCGCAGAAGTCTCCCTTCATGCATGTTCCTGCATCTCTCCTGCATTAGAACTGCAGACGGTTCTAACAGTAGAATCAAATTAGCATATTGTAACACAAAACCCATTCCTTATGATTTCTGACAACTGGAAAGAGCTAAAACTTGATGTTTCCAAAGAGTTTATTTTGGAGACGGAGCTAATGTGCAGTAGTAGTTCAGCAAGCACAGAGCAAAACGTTCTACAGACTTTTAAAATGGTGAGATCTGTACAAGTGATATTTAACAAGCTCACTAATGGGGGTGTTGTTCTTTGCAGGCCTAGAATACAAAGTCCCCCTGGGATGAGGCTCAATAAATATTTAAATATCTAATTATATAAATATTCGATTTATTATTTTAATTATTGGTTGTTTTCGTTGTTTCTCTTTGGAAACACCAAGCAACAGAAGTACAATCCATCACATTTGGGACACATATGTTAATTTAGCAATATCTAAAACAGATACTGTCTCATTAATTCTCTGATAAAACTTCACTAAAACAACAGAATAGAAAAAGAAAACCAACAACAAAAAAGATGAGTCTCAGCAATTTCACCAACAACCACAATAGTACTGATATAGCTATTTGTCAAACAAACCACCACTGCAATCAGTTATCATTAGGGAAGGGACGATATGCTGATCTCACGATACTATTCGATACACAACATGGGGTTCACGATTTACAACCATGATACGATGTAATATGACAGCAAAGTCTGACTGTGCAGAATTATGTTTATTTCTGAGCCACAAATCTTTCTAGCGATAGCATTTGGCTTGCTAGAAAGTAAACAACAATCAATATATTGTCCCATCCCTAGTTATCAGTGCAGTGCAGGTGTACAGTAACCAGCAGTCGAGTATTCAAGGGTATGTTCAGATATACAGAGTACAGCCACTTCTTTTTCTTGGCATTTGGAGTACACCCATCTATCAGTGTAAGCATCATTGAAAAATATATGATGGTTGTGGATGACTGAATCCGCACCAGCTCCAGGGACGCTGCTCTGTAGCTGACCTCACTGCTGAGGGGGGCAGTTGAACATTTCTCCTTCAGGGATCAATAGAGAGTAACAAAACAAAAGGAATTATTTGGAAAATCCTGCAGTGCCAATGCTGAACAGAGGCAGGGTGAGGGGATTTGTACTGCGGCTAGTCCTTTAGAGTGCGTTTCACCTTATTATCATGAGGTGGATGGCCACACTCTCTCTCTCTCTCTCATACACACACATACATGCACCCACAGAAATTTATACATGCATGTATTCAAATGTATACATGCATGTATACATTTGTGCATGCATTAATGTATGCAAACATGCTCACATATGCACAAACGTAAATCCACACACACACACACAGAGACACACACACACGGTTTGCTTTGAATTTCTGCTGTAATGAGCTCATTATGGCCTTACCTAGATGTTACCACCTGAGTATGGGAAAACTTATATACTTATATAGAGCAACAGCTGTGAGGGTCACTCACACACACACACACACACATATTCATGGCTACACACGCACACACACACACACACACACACACACACACACACACACACAGACACGCAGATGCAGTGTGAATGTCAGGTTGCCACAGTGTTAGAATTGCACTACAGTGGAAAATGATGGTGATTTGGCGGCGGGGCATTTGTATGCAGAGCGAGGTCATTTACAGGACATTCACATGGGGGGAAACACGGTGAAAACAAGACGAACCAAAACACTGCGGTGGAAAGATATTTCTCTAGAATATTCACGCGTTCATGTGTCTCCCATTAGTCCACAGTGCAGATTATGCAGCAGAACACAGAAGTCTGAAGCTTCCAGGGAGCCTCCGTCCGATTTTCTCTAACATAAATGTCACTGTCAAATAAACTTACACAATAGTTGCCTTATAGCAGCATTTGAAATAATTTCCCCTCCCTGCTGCTTTTGATGCATAACTTATCAGCCTGCCAGATGGTATCGCAGAATATTTCATTAATACTAATTTCACAGCAATACATTAATGAGGAATCCTACACATAGCATCTTTAGCAGGTGCCATGCAGGCGAGAATGTTTAATTAAGCTTTTATTTAAATTTGTCATTTCGCATCTGTTTGGTTGGACAGAGAGTTTGTAGTTAGAACTTGTAGTACTGCAGTAGAACTTGATTCAGGCAGCTTTAGAGAGATTTGCTGAAGTGCCATCACGATGCTGTCTTCAGTATCCAACTCTAAATTAAGCTACAGTAAGTATTCTTGTATCTCTGACTCATAGTAAAGGGTGTATTTTTGAATGTCTCTTCCCCCCTCCCTTTCACTCCCTTATTGACTGATGAAATATCAACTGATTCCAGGTAACAAATTTGCAATTTCTGAATATTTTGGAATGGGAATGGTTCAGATATGAACACAAAATGCATGCTGCCTTTGATATTTGGCACCTAAATCTAAAACCCCACTCCAAACTTGCCTAAAGCAGCTTCCATGAGAGCTGTGTATTTCTAAAAATACTAAGAATAACTGTGTTTACTGCCAACATGGCGCCGTGTTCAGTATCTCTGACTGACAAATAAGTTAATGAGCGGTGTAGGACGGCATTGCATTCAAACAGCTAATGCGCCCTGTCAGCTGCAGTTAAATGAAGCTGTTTCAGCTCAGAATAAACCTTTCTGTCCAAAGCATAATCCTCCACTCAGGTAGAAGAGGGAAACAATCCTTTAAGTCTGTAATGTAGTAATAATGTAACAATAATAATAATGCATGTCTTATTGGTTAGAGTATGGTTGTAGTACACACACACACACACACACACACACACACACACACATACATGCAGGTATGAACATACATACACACACATGCAGACACGTGTGGACACAAGTAATTTCTTACAGGAGGTGGACTCTCTCTCTCTCTCACATACACACACATACATGCACACAGAAATGTACACATGCATGCATACAAATGTATACATGCATGCAAATAGTAAGCATAAGAAAAAGTATACTCAACACCAGTGTTTCCCTTAGATTTCCTCACAGGACCACATTAAATCTGTCTAGGGTGGCAATTTTGTTCCTAATAATTACTTCACATAATCTGCATAAAATATAGTGGTTATCTGTGCTTAGGTATTACATTTCAACAGTAATCTCCTTATAGTATACTAGCTCTGGCTGCTTCTCAGAGCCTGGAAAGCTCACACAATAGACAGTCATACTTTCCTACTTTTGCAAATACTTTCGCAAATGCAAATTCATGAAACAGTGGTTAGTTTTCGTTCGGGTGTTTGTCACAGCAGGGCGAATGAGGTCCAATCCACAATCTTAAAGAAACAGAGTGAAACTGCTGTGAAGCAGCGAGCTCTGGCCTTATTCTCCTCCCATCTTGGTAAATTACCCACACTGCACTGCACTGAGCTAGATATCATTACCTCTTTCTTCCGCTGCTCGAGGACAAATTCTGCTGCTCTGCATTTCCTAATCATCAAAACAAGAAGCTTTTTACTGAGTCAGTGGCGAACGGGAAGAGAGAGGGAGAAGGAGAGAAACTGAGAGACAGAAAATAACTGAGCAAAATAGAAAAACATTAGATTCTCTTCTCTCCTCTTTTTGCTTTTTGTTGTTATACAAAGCAGTGCTGTCTGCTAAAAAACATAGGTGAAGCCAATCAAACCAATTAAATTCAAAAGATCCACGCATACACACACACACACACCTTAGTGCACATGCACACACAAACACGCACACACACACATACACACACACTCCATTTTGCTCTGTCTCTCTCACAAACACACACACACACACACGCACACATTTATCCTAAAAAACTGCATTCTCATGTCAAATAAATCCTGAGGCTGAGTTTGTCTGAGGAGTTTCCTGCTCCACTTCTGCTGTCTGGTTAGAAGAAAGGAAGGTTAGAAAGGAACGGTAACAACGACATAGGGAATGGCGGCAAAATAAGCTACAGGGGCAAAGAACAATATCATCTACATTCCCAGAATCAGACGAGACAGGAGGAGAGAGAAAAGGAAGATATGCTTTAGAAAAAGACAAAGAAAGAGAAAAAGGGGTAAGGAATGAGAGAAGATTGGCAGGTAGAGGTGAGAGAGAGAATGAGAGAGTTCCTGGACAGCTTTGCAGTCACTCAGATTTGCAAAATGTTAATGGCACTTCAGCAGGACTCGACACTGGCTATCGCAGACAGGGATCAAACCTGTGACATTTTGGTTATGAGATGGCCTGTCTGTCATCAGTTCAGGGAATCACCACCGCTTTTGTCTATTCTACTTCCATCCTGCTTATATCAAATTATGTAAAATGATAGATCAGGACCATTGTGTTGTGGGAATGAAATGATGATATGACAAGACTGTGCGTTAAGGCAGGGATCAAGTGTTGAAAACATGAGCCACACCTATCTAACTAAACAACTAACTAACTAACTTACTAGCAGGCAGACTACACAGCTATTTGTGCTTTTGTTATCATAGAAAATACAACCAAAACATGTTTCCCAGTGATACTATGTTAGGATGTTGTAAGTTTTCAACTTTACATATATTTGTTGCGCACCACAATGCTCCTAACACTTCTGAGAAGAAATTATTACAATCTAAAACCACTGAAAACTGATGGCTTTTATGAGCACTGGATCGCCAATGTGATTATCACCCAAGATTATTAAATCACAGTGGAAAAATGTCCATTTTAATAAGTCATGTAGTCCATTTAGTCTAGTATTGAGACTTAAAAACAGCATTAAAACAAGGGGAAAATAAACCAGTGTGGTGGCATAATTTCACTTTTTTCCAATGCAGTTTTCTCAAAATATGTGACAGTAAATTGAAACAAGGTAGATCAGTACACTAGTTTTGCATTTATCTCACCTAATTACCAGATTTGTCAGGTTTCAAGGAAAATAAGATTGTAAAACTCATTGCTAGACTGACTTGTTAAGGTGGATATTTTGTTTTACAGTGAATTTGTTTGTTGCGTTTTCCACCTAAGACAACTCCATTATAAGCATGCTACACTCAACATCCATCACTTTTGCTGTTTCCTCGACTTCAAGCCACGGCAAGCAGCTTTGACGTGTAGTATTCTATTTTTTCGCTGTGATAATTTGCCATTCTCTGCAACGCTGGAGCCTTCCTCAGCTCTGCCAAAATGTGAAAACTGCGTGAGACAGCCTGTGTGAGATAATGCGTCCAGGCTCCGTCCAGCAGAGGCAAATCATGACCCAGATGCCCGAGGGTGGGTGGTCCGGGGCGTGACAGTCCAATTAAAAGGTGAGGAAATATGATGTGTCAGAGGACGTCTCATCCAGAGCCGCTCTGACAAAACACCCCCAGCACTAATAACCAGTCAAAGTGTCTGCCACACTTTATTCTCTTCCTTTGCTTTCCTTTCTCACCCTTTTCTTCTTGTCTCCTCCACTTGCTTCCTACTTTGCTCCACCTCTCCCCTTTCCTCCTGATCTTCGCTCCTTCCCTCTTCTTTCCCTCGCCGCTCTTCTCATCTCCCCCCTCCTCCGCCCTCACCTTTCCTCTGCCACCCGTTAATTTTCTCCTCTCCTCCCCTTCACCATATCACTGTCTGCAGCTGGACAACCTTGACAAGAAAGACACTAATAGCAGGATAGGCAGTTGACACCCCATTACTTAATTGTCATCTGCCTGAAAAAAAGTTATCAGGCATGTGTTGGGAAATTAGGGCCCTGCTGCAGCCTCCCTGCTGTCAACAAAAGAGCATCTCTTCAAAATGGGTTTGTGTGTGTGTGTGTGTGTAGTTACAGAGAAGGAAAGAGAGGAGAAGAAAGAGCTTACAGAGGAAAGGAGAGGAAACTAAAGGAGACGAGAACAAAGAGCTTAGAGAGGAAATGAGAGGAAAATAAAGGAGAGGAGAGGAGAAGAAAGACCTTACTATAGAGGGGAAATGAGAGGAAAATAAAGCAGAGGAGAGAGGAAGAAAGTTTAAAGAAGGCGAGTTAAAAGAAAAATGTCCCCAATAGGTGCTGTAGACGTACTCACACTGACAAGTATGAAGTAAAGATCCCCGGAGTCTCAGACAAAGTAGGTTTAATACGTCAAAATGTAATATTTATTCCTGACACCAAACTTGTTTTTGTTCGACAACTAACAAAACAACAGAGACAGTTTTATTATACGATGAAACCCCTGTGCAAATTACTATCTTTTCATGTTTGCAACTACATTTGAAATGGTCCAAACAGATGTAGGCGGTGATGTCAAAGTCGGGCTGACAGAATGACAGAATCCTTTGAGTTTCAGTGGAAGCGGATACATAATTGAGCTCCTGATACCGAGTGCCAACATTCATTTTGTGCCAAACTCGTCTACAGCACAATTTTGCCATTCCCTGTCCCAATAGAGTGAGAGGATCAGGTGAACTGCTTGACAAAAGCAGTGTGTAAACCATTTATTCATGTAATTTGTTTCATTGATTTGTTTCCTTCTTTTTAAAAGGAGAATGGGGAGTCCACTTGACTTTTTATTTTTCTTTATTGAGACCATGGAAGCCTGAAAGGGACACACTAGTTTTTTAACTGCGACACCATCTACAGGCTCACAATCAAAGAACTTTTATTGTAAAAGTGTGCAAATTATAACCCCTGTGTATTTCAGTTTCAAGATGCATTTCCTTATGACACGCATGGACCAAGGAAACAAAATCACAACCTCCCTAGGTGCTAAATTGAAGAAATGAACTGTACATTTGTATAGGCCTAAGCCATGTGTGAAGTTGTCACACTACTTTTTGCACCAATCCCTGCCTCCTCCATTGTGTAAACACTGAGCTAAAGTACATTTCTGTATGAAATGGACAAAGCAAACAAAATCTGTCGCAATGTTGCAGTTCACTCAAGGTGCCAGGAATAAGTTGTGAACTGAACACAAAGAAGAATCCAGCTACATGTGAACAACAAAGACCAGTCTCTAACTAAAAGCAATTGAAGATTAATTTTGTATGAAAGTGAACTGGAAATTATCTATGATTCGGAAGAAATGACAAAATATATTCAGCAACTGGATGTAATGATGTTTGGTCATAAATCATCACATATGAAAGCAATCTAAAGGCCAACATTAGTTAAATCAGCTACATTTTACATGAAAGTAATCATTCACAGTTTAGTAATTTAGCTGACTTTGATGAGTGAGCAGGTGGGAGTTCAGTGTCTTACTTAAGGGTCATTCACCAGGACACATGCTTGTTGACAGACAGACACACACTGGCTGATGAGGGGATCCAACCTGTGACCTTCCAGTTACATTCTCTCCAGCCCCTAGGCTTCCCAACCTTCCCAAATCTTTGCAATCCAAAAATACAGAGAAACAGTAAAGTGAATTGACTGACATGTCAAATTGTCTGAACATTTATTCATGCGGTTGCTAACACCAAGGGCGTTGTTCCCTTCCACAAATGAAGGCCTTTTATGCAAACCACGGGGCCAATTGTTATCCCTGCATGTGTGAGTGCAATCACATTTACATTTTAGTCATTTAGCGTGTACTCTCACAGACTCACAAAGAGCACATTCATCAAGCGTAGGTGAGCCGACCGCATATCATTACCGTTAAGCCTAAAGTCCTCTTTACAAAAACTAACAGTTGAAATAGCAATAAAGCAGCGGATACAATGGTCTAAGTGTCATTTAAAGTCACTGCATTTTGCAGTGGAGAGGCCCCAGCCTCTGTGGCAGTGGTTTAGTGTGTCTATGCCATTACAGAAGCATAAATTCTGAGGCAATGAGATGTCAGTATAATTACCTTTTTTATACTAGGCTGGGTAAGCACCACTCTGTTCGCTGCTTCCTGCCACATTAGGGAAAGGGACGATTTGTCTTCACAGTCAGGACACCCCGATATGACACCATGTGAAATTGTCACACCGCTCTTGACCTGTTTTCCATTGTACTGTAGGTATGTTGAAATCATACATAAAGGGGAATGTCACCCTATTGAGGAATTCACATGAGATTGTGCCACTGTTTTTTTCTTTTTGTTTTTCACACCTGTTTCTGTCTCTCATTATGGTGTAGCCACTGAGCTAAAATGACACTTTACCCCTTAAAGTTCTCAGCTTGATTTTTATATTAAATACATGTCTAAAATGTAAATGTTAGTTTTGATACTTGAATAAATGCATATAGCACCAGTTAAAACTTTAACTGGTAGTTGGGTATGTACAGTAAAGGTTCTGTTTTCCGTTTTCCTGTTTTCATCTGAAAATATTATTCATGCAGAGGGGAAACCAAATATGTGTTATTTACACACATATATTTGGAATCCATTCAACTAACTCAATAACCTTGCTAATGTGCACTTGTAACAGCTTCAGCTTTTAGTTTGATTCACTGATCAAGAGTAGAGTAGAAAAATCTTTATTATCCCCAAGTGGCAATTTGTCTTGCAGCCAGCAGATAAAAAGCATAATAACATACAAACAGAGAAAAAAAAGAGCACATCAAAGTGCATCATCGACGGAGCAGAGCGCACATCGACAATATGTTTATGAAGCACTATGCAGCTAAGATTGTAAAAGGCCTTCTGAAAAGACATCTATATCTAAACAGTTCAAACGGTTCATTTCTGAATGAATGAACTTACACAAAAGGAAAACTGGGCACTTAAAACACGTTTGAATCAATAAATGAACTGTTTTCCTGATGTGCACCCAGCCCACCATGTTTACAGTATAGCACAAAGCAACTTCTAAGCTCAAGGTTAGCTTGACTTGCTACAGACGACGGTTTATTGGATTTGCGATGGATTTAGTAACAAGATCAATGTTATTTACTATATTTCTTTTCTACCCTAAACTGTGTTGCTCTCGAGTTGGAAAATCTATATGTAAAATAGTAGTTCTTTCTGGATTTCCAATTTCATGTTGGCTGTCATCTGTCCGTTCCTGCTAACTCTTTAGATTTTGCATCAACATGTCAAACGCTGGATATATGCATTGACAAAAAGAGCAGATTTTCAACCTATTGTGGCACATTTGATCTTATCATGACTGTGAAAAGGGGGAATTTTCCACTTCTTCTCATTTCTCACTGTTTAGACAGGCATGAAGAGATCACATCTCTGCTGCAAAGCCTTAGAATCAGTTCTTTGTGTGGCTGTGTAAATTCAGCTGGAGGTAGCTGGGCTATATTTGACTCTGTCTGCATCTGGGTCTGCTGCTTCCTTGACATGATATGCTTGTTCTGGGTGTACCTGATTTTCTGGATGATTCCACCAAATAGAACTTTGTGACAATGATAGAAAACACACACACTCTCACACAAACACAAACACACGCACGTACACACACACTGTGCCAACCATCTCCGGGGAGCGCAACCATGTGATGACGGCGGTGATCTATAATTAATTCACAACCGTAGAAATGTAACACACAAGATAAATCACTTTAATACCAGAAAAAATATATAAATAAAGGAAAAGAGAGAGCGAGAGAATATTGCATGGAGGGATGGGGTTTAGTGAGGTGAGGGAGGGGAATAGCAAGAGGGAGAGGGAGAGAGAGAGATGGAACGGGGGCGAGCAAGACAGGAAGTGGGGTGTGGAGGCATTGACACACAAAATTGATGGCATAATAAAATCAGTGGGGCTGCATTCCATGAGTGGGTGATTATGTAAGCCGCTCAGTCTCGACATTGAGTTTAAATACATTGGGATGACTCTTTTTCTCCCTCCTCTCCCTCCTGTCTTTTCTCCCTTCCTCCCTGCCTTCTTCATTTTGCTCCCCCGCTGTCTCTCTCTCTCTCCCTCCCTTCTTCCTCTCCTTAAAGAAAGGACTTTTAGTTATACAAACATTTCTCAGAGGCAGAGCTGCTCTGGAGGCAGAAATAATCTCACTGGCTGCATTAAACCACAATGGGCAGAGCCAAAGAACCACAGATTTTTCAGAGAGGCAAGTTAGCTAACTGGCAAACTTGAATGGCAAAGAAGGAACTCTGGTCAAAATGTAAATAAGAAAAATCCCACCCTTCTGCCCTCCCAGCAAATAAAACTGCCTTTCTCTCCCTATTCCAGTGGTTTACACTTTTGAATGGTCCCTCACTGCATTATGTGCCGCCCCAACATCCCGTTTCAAAAGGAACAAGGAAGTAAAGATGCCGTTTCCTGGGGTCTTTAACTCAACCAGTAAGATTTCTACCTCCAGAGTTTGTAAAACTAAAACCTTCCCTCATGCCCTCTTGTTTTACCCTCTCTCTCTCTCTCTCTGTCCCTCTCCCTCTGCCATGGTGCCCTCCATCTCTCTGTCGCTTCCTCTTTCTCTGTTTCTCTCTCCCCTCACCTCCCTCTTTTTCCCTCTCTGTTGAGGCTAAATACACAGTCAGCACCTTCAGAATAATACAGTTGATAATGGTCATTACCCTCAAACTAAACTGCCTTCATGGCTCATCCTAACTTTCCCCCTATTTACAAAGCCGAGGAAACTTTTATCTGCCGCCGGAGGTTTAGTTTTCTAATTGACAAACTGTCCGTCTTATAGTACGATTGTTTACATTTCGTTCGCAGCGTAGCGCTCAACGCCCGTGGCGATCTGCCTCGCTAATTGAAAAGCGAGGTCACTCCGCAGCACCCTGGATTCTTCCTAAAGTCCACACTTGACTCTGTTACTAATGATTTGCAAAGTTTACTGGAGAGATTTGCATTCAGGGGGAAACTCAAAGAGACGTTATGAGGAAGAGTAGACAGCATTAGTGCCTGTTTTCGTTTTTGTCATCATTAGAGTTATCTCAAGGATACTAAGTACCTTCGCCTTCCTTCCTTTTTTCCCTCCTAATTTCTTTCCTTCCATCCTTCTCACTTAACCCAGCCTTGCTTCTGTCCTTCCTTAATCCCTTCCTCACTCCGTTCCTTCATCCATTCTTTCTTTCTTTCTTTCTTATACCCTTTCTGTTTCCTTGCCTGCCAGAATCATTGTTATTAGTATGCAGGTCAGTGCCCTAAGGCTAGCAGTCTAAAAACAACAGATGTTGAATTCACAAACACATACACACATGCATGCTCACATACACACAAGCACAGACAAACACGCATGCACGCACTCACCCATACTGTACACTTACAGCAGCAATACACCAGGAAATAGACACAAGTTGAACGCACTACAGTACGATCCAGCTACTCATGAGTCGTTCAACCCAACTCCCCAGAAACAGATCACAATGGAGCTGTAGCTGATTCAAGCACTTAGCAAACCGATGCTTGCCAATCACCCAGGCCTACCTCACATTTCTCTCCCTCACTCTCTATATCATTGACTACGTTTAAATGGACAGCAATAATCCGGATATTGGCCTTATTCTAAATAAGACAATCCTTTGATTAAGCTGTTTACATGGGATGGTTATAGAACTATTCCATTCATATTCCTGTTTACATTTTACAGAGCAAAGTCTGATTAGTAACAGGACAAAGGAGAAGTTACTGGAGCACACAGACAGTTTAAGCCTTTATTGGAGGTGCAAATAGACTAAAATTTCAATGCCCACAGCCAAGGGCGGATATTTCATTTCACTGTTGGGGGGGACAATAAACAGAAAAATTTCTCAAGAGCAATTCCTGAAGGGGACACCAAAGGTGCCGCCAAAAGTACTGTTGTATTAAATGTATATAGAGGTCCATTATGAAACATTTCCATAAGCACTTCATTCCTTTCTTATGAAGATTTTATCAAATTGCCTTTGATATTACTGGGGTCTTTCTACTGAAAAATGATCGGATGTCTGTTTTTCTTTTCTCTGCCATTTTAACTGACCTGGCTGGCTGACAAATAGACACACACACACACACACACACACACACACAGCATGCAGGTTATTTACAGTAGTAGGTGAGAAGCAACACCCATTAACTGAACTAAAGCTAATATATGGCTAATTAGATTTAGTTTTCCCGAAAAAGCAGATCTCTAATGTTTTGCTGTCAATGTAAAAGTCGAGAACGCTATGAAGTCTGCCAGAAACTTACTTAATATTTTAACATAGTGTTTGTTGTAATTATGTCTTTTTTATGAATTAAGTCTTCATTTATTTCCAAATTTATAAACAAAATTACATAGTGGCAGCCATTTTACATGCAGTAAGAAAAAAACAATATACTTAGAACCTAATTACGTAGGGTAAGTTAATCTTAAATATTATATTATAGAAATATTACTGTTACCATCTACAAAAGATAATTTTGGTATGAAAACCCGCATTTTAATTTAACCAACTATCCTGTATCATAAATACATGTCTGGCATTTGTAACAAACCAAACCGCTTGAAAATCGGTCGAAAATTCAGTGAGTTATGATGATTTTAATTGTGGATAGACCTCCTGCCTCCATACACATACATGCATTAGGAGACGCGGCTGCTCCGTACCAACACGCTGACGCACAAGATTCAACCGCGAGGTAATGGAGCGAACAAAATGTAGTCTGGTTACAATTGTGAATGTGTTTTATTCTATTGAGTGGTAGAAGTAAAGAAAAATGTCTAGAAAGCTAACCTTTGCGAAGCAGCTACTTACTGGAGGTCAGCCACCACTGACACACTCCCAGAGATCCTCCACAGACACTCGTACCGAGGGCTAATGTGTGTGTGGGGGTTCGGGGAGTCAGGTAGGCAGTGGACCAAACCACTGTGAGGCATATGAGGGGGGGGGGGGCACAATCTTTCGAAACTTAGAAACGCATTGTTTTGTGTCTATAATTAGCACTTGTCACTCATCTTTTTCCTCTGTAAACAAATTTGCAACTGCTGACCTAGAGCGAGCCGCTTGTGACGCAAAAATTCTCAACAGTCCGATGATCATAGTTGGATGAAGGTGTATACATGTCTAAAATGCCCTTCAATCAGAATACTCCATTATTGTCTTAATCGGGTTAATATTGGATTATTGTTGTCCATGTAAACATAGTCATTCTCTCTTTTCATCAATCTCTCACTCCCTTATTCTCATTTTTTCTCTCTCAGCCTCAATGACCTAGTTGCATATACTCCTACTTTTAATCAGACTACTCTTCATTTATACCAACAGCAGGGTTAAGCCAGGATAGGCATAATTGTGGGCATCATGGTGCATGTAATTAGCCTATATGGGATGACTGGGGCTGTTTCTGCACGATATTAGTGATGCATTCTCATGTCAAACTGAATTTCAAACAAAACACGCATTTTTCCCGCATGTTTACATGTTTTTCAATCAGGCTTTAGCATGCCTGCATGTTTACCCTGTTTAGTTCTCTGCAGCACACACAGACCCCTTGCTATGCCAAAAATGAGATGCATATCAATTTACTCATGTTTTCAATTTACTGTAATGGTTACATCTCATGAAAAGAAGCAGGCTCACACACAATAGCATCCGTATATACATAAACAATATACTGATACACTGGAGCATCTCAGGTCAGTACCTTTGTTGACTAAATTCTTTGTTATTTGTGAATTTCTTGAGGGGAAATACTCAAGCAATGGAAGTAGAGGTGCTCTCTTCAATAGGTGGTGAGTCCACAGGGATGAACAGGCGCAACACTCTCGCTCTTGTCATTATCCAACCCGGTCTCACGGCAGTTCGTGAAATAGTCACGAAAATTTAATCTATTGATTCGTGTACATGGACACAATTTTGCCATTTTTTCCGAACGACTTAAAAACGACCTTTTTTTGGTGACATGAACACGACCTAAAAAAACGTGCCTCCACCACGACCTGAATTACGTTCCTCCACCACGAATTTGAAAACGTAAGTTCAGGCAAATAAAACAACTTGTGTTACGGTTATGGTTAGCAACTAAAACAACTTGGTTAAGGTTAGAGAAATGGTTTGGTCATGGTTAAATAAGAAAAACGTTCGTTAAAAATTTAAATATGGCTTACGGTTGAAATGTACTTTGAACACGCTGGGAATCGAACCCCGGTCGTCGGCATCGAAGGCAAACGTATACGCCCATCCACCACCCCGGCCATCGTTTTATTTCAATGTCACACTACTTCCTGAGTTCCGACTGACAGTAAAAAAAACGTGCTGCAGGCACGAAAGATACTTCCAATTGAAATACATTAGTTTGAAAGTCGTTCTGAGTGTCACGAAAAAAATGGGAAAATCGTGTCCATGTACACGAATCAATAGATTCAATTTCGTGACTATTTCACAAACTGCCGTGAGACCGGGTTGCATTGTCATATATTTAGGTGTTTGACTGACACTCTTGGATAGTAAAAAGCCATGTGTCCAGAATGTCAACTGCAATAGTGAAAAGTGCTGAGCTCAGCACACTTTCTATGATTTTGGGGTTTTAAATTGTACAACAAAAACGTAAACATCAACACTTAAAACCCTGTACCGACATGGAAATTGGAACTTAAATTCACATTTTAGTCATTTAGGTGACACTATTTGCCAGAGCGACTTCCAGTGAGTGAGCAGGTAGGGGTTCAGTGTCCTGGTTGTTGATTGACACCTCACCTATTGAGGCAGTGACCTTCCAGCTAAGAGATGGTCTCTCTAACCATGAGACCGACCCGCCGCCTTGATCCTGTTCATCTCCATTTGTGAAATTGTTCCAAGTTAAAATTGAGGCACACCACAGCCTCTATGTTTAGTGGAGCAGATTCCAATTCCAACACCAGACCAGTTTATTGGTTTTTCAGTAAACCAAGACCTCAAAGTTGTTACGGTAGTCCCTGGCCACTGAAAGGTGTTATGTGATCTATTTACGTGAGTGGCCAGCCAACCACAGGAGACTGGCTCCAACATCCTCAATTTAACGAGCAATTTGAACAGGGGTTGAATGTTGAGTGTGGTTATGGAGGTGCAACATCTAAAAGAAAAAAAAAAAAAAAATCAATGCCATACAGTGCTTGCAATGTTTCCCTGCTGGTGTCTATTTGATTATGAATATTTAACTCTGCAGTAGGTCTCAAATCAATTTTCTTTTTCCCATTAACATAAAAAAAATGCTTAAAATGCTGTAAAGGATTTGTGGTGGATGTGTTCTTTTTCTGATGGTACAATGGTGATTAACACAGTAACACTGATTGATTTATTCATTAATTATTGTTGTGCATTGTGGTGACATTGTTGGACCTGTGCCACTGGTCCAAAGGATTGTACAAGAATCAAGATAGATTATGTTGTCTACCAGATGACGAAGCAATAAAGACGGGCCAACAGCGCTGCTCAAAAGCTGATAAAGGCTTTTTTAACTTTGTCTTTATTTATGCAGAAAAATATTCCGCACAGTACAACCACAGCCTTCTATTCTTTGCCATTGAGCAGCTCCACTGCAACGTTTGGGAGTGAAGTGCCTTGCTCAAGAGGACACTGATGACAAATGTAGAGTTGCAGTAGAGTGTTACTCAATCACTTTCCTCTTCAAAATATTCCCAGCAGGCCTGGGGAATCATACCGGTTAAATCCTAATCTTTAGGATCCTCCTACCACTTTGGCGCTCCTCTATCGCATGCTTAAACTAAGACAACATTCCTCCTCGGTGTTCTTCCGCTCATTAGCAGGCTGGGAGAAGCGTTGGATAAAGAAAGTTGTTTTGGGGTTGGTGAATGTCAGTTAAATTCACTCCTCTGGGAGAAATTACTACCCCTCATCTAAATTAAGAGTGCAGTTTTGATTTGGCTCAATTAGTAACACAACACTGGTGCTGGTAAGCACAGGACTCATGGTTTGAGAGTGGGAGCAGGCTCGTGCTGAGAGGAAGCTCAAGTCCTTGCTAGCATGAATGACACTTATAATACTGGTTTCAGAGCAAAATCAAAACAAGAGGCCTCTGAAAGTGTATGGATTGGACCTTTTCAACCATAGAACTGGAGTGCCTCTAAGAAGACACAATAAAAGTGAGGGGCGATGTCTAATGCCCTGCCCCATGCCACTACACCCACCGTAGACAGAGCCATCATCATCACCCGGTCCCACTTGCTGTACCACAGAGAGGAACTGTGTGCAAATCCGGCTGCACAAATACAAGATAGATGTAGAGTTGGGTGATTTTGACAATGGCTACCAATGCTGACAAGAGTGATGTGGTGCATGTGTGTTACATGCATGTGACATTGCTATCAGTCTTACGTTGCCTTCACACTGCGAGTAACATGATCAACAAGTCACCAGAAGTCAATTTCCTGCAGAGATGAGCATTGTTGGGGTTGCTGGTATAATCTCTGAAGTAACTTTTTGATTTATGCTACCTAATTAGTGCAAATTTTGATTAATACTACCTAATTAGCACATCAAACCGATGCAATGTTATGAAGGGCAATACTAAAACAGCAAAAAAGTACATGATCTGCCTGTTAAAAACTGTGTAGTTGCACAGGACCACTACATAGATGATTGAAGCATCTTGCACTGCCCACAACAGAGTAACCAATCCACCAAGTTGCTCAGAGTGTGAACGCACGATAAGGAAATGCTGCTACTCTCCACTTGTTTCAACAATAGCAAGCAACACACAGCAGCATCCACCAAACATTAAGATTCATTCAACAAACGTCTGTGAAGACCACAGTGAGGGGAGACAGCAGGCTCTGACTGACAGCTGTCAACTATTGTTAGCTGCTGCAGGGGGATGAAATACTCAATCATAGTCCATGTAGAACACAACAATGTGACCCTTGGACCTCTCTGAACTGCAGCGACAAAGATAAAGACACACTGGGGCGTCTGTCTTTGATTAGCCAGGACCTGCTGGAATCTGTCAGTCAACAAGTTCATGTCCAAGTTTCTTTTTATTGTCTGTCAACCTGGAGGTTTTCAGTGCAGGTGCTCTGACATTTGCAAAACACAAAAAATTTCAGTGAAAAAGGGAATGTAAGCACAACAGATAGACAGTGTAACAGCGCCATACATATCATATATATACAATCAAGTCAATTCACTTGGAGAAAGTTTCAACTGTAAGCACTGTCAAATAAATTCATCTTAACATATCAATTTACAGGCCGGTAATTTAACATCGTTATACCTCATTAACCTGACATTTATCACCAATCTCACATTAAAGACACAGTAACATGCAATATGGCTATAAGATGAAAGAAAGTATTGAGTAATTTAGGTTAAATTAGTGTTAATTAATTAATATTTTCAGATAAATCTACCAGTAATTAACATGTAAGTAGAACTGTAACTGGTGGTTAACTATAATCAATTGTAGTGTAATTTAGATGGCCGCTTGGCATGCATGTTAATTTAACACTCTTTTAACTTAAATTATTCAATGTTTCCTTATAGAAATACACCAATACTGACCTGTAAATATCTGAATAACCTTTAATATTAGGCGAGTAAATAATTGATCCTTTATGTCTTCTTACAGTATGGTTTCAGAATGACAAACCGGTAAGGATTTATAAATAATTGAGTCATTTAGGCTTTGAACTGCTTTCTGATGCAAATCCATTCATTACTGTCTCATTTAAGTTGCTTTACAAGTAAACAAATCAATAATTACTAGTAAACAAGTAATTTGCTATAATATGTGTTTCCTTAGCTTTATTTATTGCAAAATTCTGTGTTTTTAATGAGAGGTTAATGTGAGGTGATACATTTCAGGTTAATGAACCATAACAGCGGTAAATTAATGGCCTATAAATTGATACGTTACCTACATATATTACAGTGGTAGTCATTATAGAGGTTTTCCATCATCCATCTATCTGCCACTGGCACCCACTCCCTGCTTATTCTCAAATATTAATTATTGAGAATACCTGAGAACTCAATCACAGGAGGTGAAACACTGAATCTCAGATCTTGTAGAAGACATGATTCACCCTCTAACCCCTCTGAACCTCAGCAACAAGATGGAAACACACAGGGGCGTCTGTCTTTGATCAGGGAGAAACCGCCGCAGTCTGATGGAAAACATTAGTGGCAGCCGTCGGTGGGAGTCCACCAGCATCTGACAGCAAATTCTATAAGTAGATTAATTGTTGGCGCTTGGTAAACTTTGGCACTGTCTTCAGCAGTCTGTCCAATGTGTTTTTAGTCTAACAGGAACTGTGGGGATTGTGGATGGCAGACTTTAAAAAAAAAAAATTGATAAAATACAGAGTACTCATTTACTCTCACTCTCACTCTCTATGTTCACAGATTAGGGCTGAAAGGTATTTTTCTGTTTTTTCTTGTCATACATTTTTTAGAACATAAAAATTGTTTAAAGAAAAGTGATGTTAAAAAAATAGATGTCAGTGTGCAGGATTCACTGAGTTTGAGTATGATGAAAGGCTGCTCTCTCTTAAGCAATTAATTGCAGCCTATGCGATTTGGAAATTGCACAAGTTCATTTTGCGATTTCGATTTTTATTTAGATTAATTGTTTAGCTCAGATTGAATTATAGATAATGATGGTTAGTGATAGTGATGGTTAGCCTTCATTTCACCTCTGTTTAATCCCAAAAATATCATTTAACCTCCAATCGACTCTGACTCTGAATGTATTGATTATTTCCAATCAATACATTCAGATACAGACATTGCACATGATTTACTTTAGATACACATGGGCCATCTGGGCACTTACTGTATGTCTTTTAGCATTGCAAAGTTATGCAATACGTTAAGGCATGGCCAGCATCGTGACAAGCTAACAAAAACACAAATAAATAGCAAGGGGAAACCCTCTCATTGTCCCATTGTCCTCTGTCCTCTATACCTGCTCACCGCTACACTCACCTGGAGCCAGTCCCCGCTAGAGCAGAACGCTCTTACAATGCTCCTTCAGCCGAATAACTAGGAGTATCAGACGAGAGAATGAAACAGTGATCACACATTGATCTTCACATTCAATCTTCACGTTTATCATGGACACACACAATTGTCTGTGATGGCTGGTTGCTGGTGGAGGAGTCAGAACCACATCAGTCTTTTCAACATCTGGATTTGGTCCACAAAAACTATGTGGTTTTGAGGAAATTCGGGTCTACTTCGGTAGTGTGTTTTTCCTGCTTAGTGCCATTTCTCTGTAGACGTTCTAGAGGGTTTACTATGAGATTTATTAAATGTTATTGTCACATCAAGTCAAATCAGTGTGATGCAAGCATGACTTGTGTTGAGCCAGCTAAGACCACTCCAGTCAACATTAGTAGTGTGTGTATTAGTAACGTGTGTGTGTGTGTGTGTGTGTGTATTCAGATGACAAGACCAGTCATCATGAGTTGTGTCAGCTCTATGACTAAGCAAGAATCACACACACACATGCGCCCTCATGCACAGACACGCAGCCACACTTGGCAACCTTGAGAGTCCAAAAATAGGGAGATTTTCAAACCATTTTCAAACTCTCCATTTGCTGGTTCAACAGGCACGATAAGGACCATTCAAAGCAAATACATTACTGGGCTCTGAAGAACAAATCTCTGTACTTGTACTGTGTGTGTGTGTGTGTGTGTGTGTGTGTGTGTGTGTGTGTGCGCACGTGTGTATTTGTTTGTGTTAGTGTGTACACCTTTTTGTTTGCAACCAGGTCAATGAGTGCATGCATACATGAATGAATATGAATTTGTGCTTTTGCTTGTTTGTATGTGTGTGTGTGTGTGTGTTTGTGTATGGTCGCTCTTCACCCAAGTATGGCTCCTCCCTGAGTGGGGGTCGAGAGGGCTAATGTGCAGTGGCAGACAAGTCAACTGATGAGATTCACTTTGAACAAAGTGAGCAAAACACACAGAGCAGAAGAAGACCCAGAGACAATGAAGGAAGACAGCACTTACTGACTGACTGAATGAATGAATGACTTTCTGATTGACTGAATGACTGACTGAATGACTGTCTGATTGACTGAATCACTGTCTGATTGACTTTCTGATTGACTGACTAATTCATTGACTGACTAAATAGAGCACTGAAATCTCTGATCTTGTAGAGGGCAAATACTTTGACTGACCTTTACCATCTGACTGACTGAATGACTGAATGAATGAATGACTGATAACAATAGATATAGAGGCAAACAGAAATGATAGACTGTCTGGCAGACTGATTTACTGTGTAGTTTACTGACAAACTCACCAAAGGACTGAGGACTGACTAATTGGCTAACTAGTTTATTGACTGATTAAATAAGTGGGTGTATCCATGACTGAAGGAGAGGAAGAATGAATGAGTAAATAAATGAATGAAAAATCCCCTGAGAACACGCAGTTGAAGAAGTCTTTACACCTAACTTACCCTAGATACCCTAGATCTACAACAGCACTGACTATCAGACTGACTGACTGACTGCCTGACTAAGCGGCTGGCTGACTGTCTGGATAATTCACATGGCGCAATCCAAGGCAAACCGGTGCGATGCCCCTAACCAAAACCTAATCAGTGAGAGCAGGGACAGATCAACAAAAATGTCTCTAATGACATGTACGTTCACATGGTGCAAATCAAAGCATGCATCTCCTCTAACGGACATGCACCAGTAATGACTGCATTGCCAAGCACTCAGTGATTCGCAGTGCACTCCGCTTTGTGTGCGAGCTCAGCGCGGGTCGCTGTGGCAGATTTTATCAGAGAAAGACACAGACCTTCTGTTTAATCTAACATCACAGTGTTAGTATCTGCACTTTAACAAGGCCACCTGGTGCTGTGCCAATACACTTAATGAAACTCAAGATAACAAGATAAGCTCGAGTTCAAGTTCAAACGTAATTGTCCCCGAAGGGAAATTCACATAGCAGCAGGACGATAAAAAAGTACAGTACACTGGACAGGCATACACCAATAGGCATTTAACATACAAGCTGCAGGCAATATTAATTATGTGAAAACAGTATGTACAGTGGACAGAGGTTCTCCATTATGCATCCTATTCTTAGAACTGAATAGGAATATTGTGACAAAACTGATGTTTCTTAAACAGCTATTTGCCTAACTGTTACTTGTGACTTTGAATGGCTGATAAAAAGGAGGAGAAATAAGTGAATTGTTTAAAGATTTGTTTTCTGACTTGTGAAATAGCAGCAGTGTACAACTTGGCCGTCTCAACACAGATAAATAAACACGGTTAGTTAACAAAGCAAAAGAAACACTGTTTGTTCAAGTTAATTGAGCTGACTCTTCTCAAGCAACAAATTTGGATTACAACTAGAGAGCTTTAAAGACAAGATAGTTTCCTATATCGCAGTAACCTCATTCAATTTGGAAACAAATCTACCTCACCACACGATTTAACATTACTGAATTAACCTACAGCCACACCACAATAATGTTTTTCATGTATCTCTCTTTTGGTAGCCTGGCTGTTATATATTTAGCCATTATTTGGCTATTATTCTCCACTGGACCTCCATGATGGAGCCAGATGCAATTGCTGGAGATTTGTGACGCAACTGTCAAACCTCTATTGTGGTCTATGCCGTGACGAACTGAGCCACCAAGGTATTTGGATTGAAAACCCCTTGATATTATCTTGGAGATACTACGGTATCACAGGGGCTAAAGTACAAATGTCAAATAACAATGACACCATCTGAAGTTATGGGAATAGTGTGAAAATGCCCTTATGACATGAAACAATTGTGTGTTCTTGTGTGAAATTAAGGAAATGTCAGATAATCCCTCATGGCTTCAGTTCGTACCCCTATTGGCATCAGGGACAGCCTCATCTTACTCAGTGTCAAGCTTAATCCACTCTCAGATAGATAGCACACACACCATCAGTGTGTGCCTGTCTGTGTGGACTCGCACACACACACACACACACACACACACACACACGGCAAAGATACATACAATTATATGTACACACACACAACAGATACAAAGTCTCAGACAAGAAGGTATGGATGTGGAGACAGATACATACTCAAACCCATATGTGTGCAAATACACACACACACACACACACACAAATCCTTCTACCTGAGGTAGAGAGGGAGTAAGATAGAAGTCGAAGGAAAATAACGATAACATATTGTGTCTTTTCCCCTAAGGCTGCTAGGGAAAGGCCGCAGCGGGACTTACACGTCAACATGTGTGTGTGTGTGTGTGTGTGTGTGTGTGTGTGTGAGTGTGAGAGAGAGTGTCTGTGTGTGCCTGTACTTCCAACCCTGAAACAAGGTGCCTGTCCATATTACCACTGTCCAACTGATATTAGGTCCCTTAACAGCACCTAGGGCCTCTCTCTGTCAAACACACACATGCGCACACACACAGAGACACACATACACACACACTCTTTCTCGCTCTGTGTCTCTCCCTCTGTCTCTTCCTATTCCGATTTTTCTGTCTCTCCCTTGCTTCCTCTATTTCCTCCTTGTATTTCTCTCTCTCTCTCTCTCTCTCTTTCTCTCTTGCTCTCTCCATGTCTCTCCCCTCTCTCTGTCTTTCTCTGTTCTTCTTTCTCTGTCCCTCTATCTCAGACAGGTCCATATCAGAAACAGACTTTCCAATAGGACACATTGCCCAGACAGAGACATCTCTCTCCCATCTGTGTGTGTGCGTGCGTGTGTGTGTGTGTGGGTGTGGGTGTGTGTGCGTGTGCGTGTGCGTGTGTGTGTATAGTATGTGTGTAAAAGAGAGAGAGAGAGAGGAGAATGAGAGAAAGCAACACACAGAGGGAGAGAAACAGAGAGGACAGCGAGAGTGAGAAAGGATAGAAAAGTAATAAGAGAGGATGAGACACAAAAAAACACCAAAGACTCTTACTTTAAAGGTGCTACATGCAGCATTTGTGTTTGGCAAAAAAAAAAAAAAAAAAGCTCTGTTTGCTTTGAAGAGCAAGAAGAAGGATAAGATCCGATAACAGCCCAAGATAACTTGCCTCATCTGTATTCAGATGAGGCAAGTTAGTGTGAAGTTGAAAATAGGCCGTTAAAATTATGGAACTGAAATAAAGTTGTGCATTAGTTGCAAAGTAAAAACAGTTCTTGTTTCATGTTGTAAAGCAATCCACCAAATTTCCCACCAAATCTGACCCAGTGGCACCAAATGTAAAACGTCCCAGCGATGGTTTGTGATCAAACAGCAACCGCCTCAAAAAAGTCTCAAAATGAATGTGGTAATGATTCATTGATGTTAAAATGTTACATACTTTTAATTATAGATAACGCGTCACATAAACTCCCTGAACTAACTCGTCTTACTTTACTGGAAAAGAGATTGTTTTCCATGCTAGCAGCACATGCGAGGATCAAGAGTCAAATTTGGGGGCATCATTGGGTCAGGTTTGTGAATTTAGTCAATATTCAAGTATGATTTTAATTGGAAAATGAACAAGAAGTCATATTTCGGAGAAAAGGTTCATGGAAGTTTGGGTGTTGCTCTTTATTCAGAGCAACTTCCAGTGAGTTTAGCTGCGAGGGGTTCAGTGTCTCGCTCAAGGACACCTGGACAGGACACTTGGCTGCTGATGGATATATGGGCTGTTGTGTGGATTGAAGCAGTGACTTTTTCGGTTACAGGACGGTCCTCTTAAACTACTACATCACAACAGACGTGGAAACACACAGTTATGATGGCCGAGCCGGCCTCAGGAGCCGCCCAGTAAAATTCCACCCAGGAAGAGTTTTGTTCCAAGATGACAAAATGACAGTCACCGTTTGAAAAATGTGACACCTACACTTAAAAAATGATAGTACAAAAAAAATATGATTTGTGCAGGTAATTCACTGCAAGTGCTTGGTTGACAGAACCACTTTTACAGACTGGATCCTCAATATTTAAAAGTTGTTGAACGATGACCTTCACGTAAGTCTTTCTTCTTTCAAATTGTAAAGCCTTTTGGAATATAACTATTCATTTCTGCCCCGCACCAAAAAACGAAAGTCTTTCTTTTTGAATTTCCTTTTCAAAGTCTTTGTACTCTGCCATTACACGGGATTCATAACGTTGATGCATACTCTGTTAAGGGATTGCTGAGGGTCATACTGAAGGGAAGAAATGAAGAGTTATTCAGAGCAATTCTTCATCATTTCAAATTAATAGGGTATCATAGGTAAATTGTATGCATATGTCATGATCTTTATAGTCTTTTATGGTGGATGAATGATGATACATCATGTTCAGGTGTTAATTACACTGGGAATCAATAGAGGTGAAGGGTAAAGCTGCCAAGAAGTGAACCTGGGTTGCCATTTTCAAACGCACACACTGTGTGTGTGTGAGACACACACACACACACACACACACACACACACAATCATCAGCCTATGACTTGTGTTAATTCAATACCAGTGACATTTGTCACTGCATTATACAGCATGGCAGGAATCACAGTGAAAACAGCTCTAGCAGAAATGTTACAATTCTGCATTATGTGTATTGGCTTCAGGAAAGTGTCAGAAAAAAAAATGAAAAAAAGACGAGCACTAGACTCATTAATTTAAAATCCAGCTACTGACGGAATTAGAATTTAAAAAACTGAAATGAAATAAAAAACTGGTAGTAAACACGCATACGCCCGCTTTCATGCTACCTGTCTCCTTCTAATGGGATAATCCATTTGGATGGGATTGTTGCCTTACTCTGACAAGAGTACTTTAATTAACTTCTTGTTTTAAATATGGGGGATAATTAACGCCCCTCTCCATCTTTTCCTCTCTTTGTCACTCACTGTCTCTCATTCTCTATTTATTTCTTTTTATATACCACTTTATATTTATTCCTTCCTCTCTCTTCATCTCTCTTAATTTATTTTTCTCTCTTTTTCTCCCACTCTCTGTCTCCCTGAATCCACCTCTATTCCTCTCCTTTACTGCCAAAAAGAGCTGACGCACACAATTAAAACACGCTCATTTATCAAACATTGTTTACAGAGAGTGACATATATTGGGTACTTTGCATTAAGTTTTCATAACACTATTTAGCTTTGATATTCAAGTTCAGGTGTTCCATCAGTTTTGCCCGGTCTAATGCAAATTTGGAGTAAACAAACTTAAACGTCACTCGGAAAAGCGGGTAATGCACTGTGCTCATTTAGCCGTGGTTAGGTGTTTAATCAATATTGATTGGCTCTTTCTGGGCAAAAACAAAATTAAAAGCCACCTGAAGCAGACTGAAGCACTCGGGTCTTGTAACAGTGTCTGAAGAGAGATGGTCTGCTCATAAATAAAATTAAATTGTAAACATGTCTGCTTCACTTCAAACTTTGTTCTGATCTTGTTAATTCTGTTTATTCTATCAGTGCTGATAAAACGACGTGCCTGTACATATTAAAAACTTTATTTCCCATGGTTGAGTGTGTGAATGTGCGCAGCCATCCCTCCCCCCTTCCCAATGTGATCTCATAAAACATCACAGATTTATGTGCTGTGGACACAAATTATGTGAACATTATGTTCCTCCACCACAAATTGGATTCTGTGACAATAACACGGATTAGATTCTGTGGAAACAGCACAAATTGGACACGGCATTTTCAGCGAAAGGTTAGCGAAAGGTTAAGTTTAGGCAAGTAAAACAGCTTTGGTTAAGGTTTGGGTTGAGGTTGGTTAGGCAACTAACACCAGCCATAGTGACTGTGCACTGGCTTGTTTCCAGCTTTACTTTACAAAAGTGCAGCATTGAAAAATGAACACTTGAATTTAAGAATGAAAATGCCTAGCTTTAAAAAAAAAAAAAAAAAGCTACGGGCTTTGATTGACAAATCTTAGTCGAGGACACCCCTAGTTATTAGTTATAAGGATAAAGAATAAGGAATAGAGGAATATAAGGAATAGAATAAAGGAATAAGGAACAGAAAACGTCAATGTTTTCATAGTGCAGACCATCCTTATTTCAATACGCTATTCCACTGGTTCTATGCATCAAACCAGTCATCTAACTTCAAAAAAACAACAGGGGGCCGAGGAGCGTTTTCTTTTTTTTCACGCAAAACTTGCAAACGCATCCAAAAGCCCCTCAACCGTGTATCAAGGCTGTCCAGCCCACAGCCACTGATAGGATTTAGTTAGGTGTGCTCAGTTGATGCTTGCATTGACCGTGAAACTGAATTGTGGAGCAGGGAGGCCAGCTGTGGCCACAGAGAGCGCATTTTCTATATCTATG
Source organism: Centroberyx gerrardi (assembly GCF_048128805.1). Lineage (NCBI taxonomy): Eukaryota > Metazoa > Chordata > Actinopteri > Beryciformes > Berycidae > Centroberyx > Centroberyx gerrardi. Next base: position 9,423,119 of record NC_136001.1, on the reverse strand, counting down.
GGCAGAATTTACGTCACGAGAGCCTATTGTACTATATTTCCCCCCCCCCAGAAAGCCTCAGCTGGTCTGCATAGTGGAACAAACACGGCAGCGACTGAAAACTCCCTTGCTCCCAACAGCTGCTGAAATGAGGAACACACACATTTAGAAACAGAGACACAGCACTGTGATTCTTTTTTTTTTTTTGCTCTTCATAGCCTTTCAAATGTACGTGTTACACGGTGAGGAATGTCTCAGCATCTTTTTGCAGGGACGAATGCAGGGAAAGTAGAGCTGAGATCAATCAGAACAGATGTCTCTCCTCTATATGTGCAGCCCAAGTGGTTTGTCTATTCTACTCGCTCACAGTGTTTTGTACCGGAGCACATACGGTGTTACTAAAGGGGATGTGTGTGTATGTTTGTGTGTGTGTCTGGGTGTGTGCTCTCTCTCTCTCTCGCTCTCCTGTTTCATGTTTATATAGTCACTTTCTCTTGCTTCGGTGCCTCTCTTCCCCTTCATTTCCCCGAGTGTGTGTGTGTGTGTGTGTGTGTCCTCTAACCTGCCCTAACCATTACAGTTGATTGGGCACACGCAGACATACAAGAACACACACACTCTCTCTCTCTCACACACACACACACACAGACACCCCATCACAACGCTGGTGTTTAACAGCAGCAAATGAACCTTGCATTTGCATTTAACATGCCAGGGAAATCTAGTATATGGTCTGACTCTTCAATGTCCAATTAGGAACGCACTGTTCTCTGCTGTGCACTTGGCAGACATTAAAGCACAGCAGCGTTTTGGCCTTTTGATTAGAAAGTTACACAGTTGTTTGTCAAACAGCGTGGAGAGGCACAGTAGCATGCGGGGGAGTTCGGAGCTCAGGTGGGCCTTAGTGAGATTGTGCTCAAATGGAATGAAAATCAATGTCAAACAAATTAATTACACTTACTTCATTCAATTTTGATTTAATGAGTTTGTAATCAAACCATTTTCCTCCAGGTTAATTCAATTCGGGCCAAGTCTAGTAGCTCATTGTGCTTGCGGGTCTTGTTTTGCGTGTTCGTCGAAGGCTTTGTGCCACATTTTCATGCAATCAATATTTTGTTGTGGCCGTTCCAAAGTTGGCTAAAGGCAAAGGGTGACAAGGCTTTGATGGCCAGACCCCTTTGCTTTGGAAAGCCTGGCCTGAGGATCTTAAGCCCTGTTCACACAGGAGTAGTGTTATGTGGGGAGCTCATGTAATCAATAAATTACCCCCCCAACCACTGTATTTCGTGGCATTCAATCGCAAGGGATAATCAAATTTGCTGAAATAACCCGTGCCACAACTGTATTCCAGGTCAAGATTTTACAATTCAATTTAGTAAAGCAAAACTTGAAGGATGGAAGATAGAAATTTTGTGTCTGGAAGAAGAAGAAAAAGAAATTGCACACCAAAAGCAAATTATGGCTGAAAATACTGACAGTTTACATGCATGCGTGTATCACTGACCGAGCATGCAGGGCACATGCCTCAGGGCCCCAGACCACCAGGGGCCCCAAAATATTCTAAGTCCCGTGTCCGTGTTCAATGCATTTTACAACATTTCACGAATTTCAGTTGAAATGTGCAGTCAGGTGGGACCCTGACAGATATAGGCCCGTAGGCCACAGTTTATGATTATGGGGGCCAAATCACAGCCTCTAAAGACATTTCTTTTGATGCGGAGGCCCCAATCACAATTATTAAACTGCCACCTCTTGCTTGTATGTTTATGAGCAGTGCACTTAGTGAGTATCATCCAACTAAGATGCAGAGCACTAATTATATACTGATGGGGCAGGGGAGTCTAGGTACAGACAGTCAATAAATTTCAACATTTAACTGCTTTTTTTGATCCTTCATTCTCGCCACCTATCACCTCGCCTCCTTAAAGCCACAACCTGCAATCCAAATGTAAACAAAGGGAAGCCCCACCACCTAAAACTAGGAACTAAAGCTTGCCTTGGGGTTGGACAAATGTTATCACTCTCAAATTGAATGAGCGAGCTCTAGATAGATTGTAATAGCTAAATCTGAGTTTCAGATTACTTTGAACCTGTAAAAGGTTTACGTTTGTATTTAAGTTAAAGTGTGTGGGTGCGTACCAAGAGGTGGGGGGCCCAATCGGACATGTGTGGCCAGGGGCCCTGTGGTTGGTTAATCCAGCCCATGGGATTAGTATTATTAGGGGATGTAATGTTAGTGATGTTATAATAGTCCCATGCAAACAGGGCATTAGGCTGAAAAACTCAGTGTCATCTTCTGATTCATTTTTTTCCACATTGCTAGCGAGGCTTTTATAGGATTGTTTTTTACCTGTTATTCTTTGTTGTTATTACCCGGTTTTATTCCCTGTTTATATTTCATGTCTGGCATTTTTACGGTTCACCTTATTAATTTTTACTTATTGTTGTTTTCACTTTGCAGCACTGTTTTGAAATGTGTTACATAACTTAAGTTTATTATTAATAAAACTAATCTGTGAACCACTGAGTTAGATAATTGATTTCAAACAAGAGCATCAGCTTTGCATTAACTCTGTAAACAGTGCTCAAAGTCATTACAATGTCTTCTTATGTACCTACAAACAAATAACAACACCTGAATTTGCATTTTTTCTACCACCGATTACATCGTTATTACAAAGATGTGAAGGAAATAATGCCGATGAGAGCTGCTACTCCCTGTGTAGAAAAAGCTACATTTTGGTCACTGTGCTGTCTTGAATATTAATCAGGACACGTCTCTAGTAGGGCAAATTGAGTTGATATGCTGACACAGTTTGTAGGTCTATTAATGGAGTGGCTGTAAATATCTGCACCGCTTAACATCTTAAATGCAAGATAAGAGATTCAGACATTAGATACAGGCACACAACATGAAGCAGAGCCCCCTCAACCTCTGTGTATTACTGCTGTGTATGGAAAACTCAGTGCAACACAACACAAAATTTGGTGGGTGCTTATATCCAAAGTGCCTTACAGTACCATGACTGCATGCATTTTAGCATTACTTAAGACTAACAATGATGCAAAACTGTACCTACTGAAATACACAGGGAATCAAACCCCTAACCGTAGCAGTACAAAAGGTTAATACCGGTGCCATTTAGAGTTCTATGTCTAGTTTACATTTCCCCAATCATTTTGCAATACATTGCGTATGTAATTAGACTTTTTTTTTTTTTTACATGTATTTGAGGGATTATTTCCTTGCAGAGCCTTCTATTTCTTTCTGTGGCTGTCAGTTGATTGACAGTAAGCAGAGCGTAACGTAATGCAGCACTGATATGAAAACACTCAACTCGGGCACAATGAAATAACGATAAAACAGAAACTTTGGCAAAACCAAATTAAGGCTTTGTGTTTACTGTGATGAATTATCTAGCTTGGACAATTTTCAAGTCTGGAAGTTGTTTGTCATAGTGTAGAAGAATGATTGGCTGCAAATGGCTTCTTCTGAAGGGAGGAAAACAAGCCCTGCTATCTCCAACTATGCTGACCGTGTGAAGACACCAACAGAAAGACTCAAGAGCAGAGGGGCAACTTAGACCATTGGCACAAACTTAAAATAAACACCAGCGTTATCCTTTATTACCATTCTCTAGCAATTTATTTGTACTGTGGACCAGCACAAATGATTACTGACTGCCTACATCAAAAGCACACTATAGTACTATTAAGTTCAATTTAACGGCAATCTCTATTGGAAATTTGGTTTGCAAATGGTTTAAAAAATACTTAATGCGCAATCATATCATATACCATACAACAAACATCAACAAAGTGCCAGAGAGGGAGTCCATAAGTCAATACAGAGGGAAAAAAGTCACTTATCAATGCCATATGCAAAATTTCTATTGTGAAGTTTATGCACAAGTTCAATCAGGAAGATGACCTAAAACCACCCACCTCGCCCTACTTTCATTCATGCTTTCTCTTTACCCAGTCAGAGTTGGCATGGCCGGGGGTATACACCTCACCTAACTACTACTATTGTGCCACTCACAGAATGCATGCTGCTGTCATTCCAGTCGCTGTGCTTACCTCCGTCCCTCCTCCACCCCCCCACCACCAAGGTCAAGGCTCCAGAGGAACTCCCCAGGAGGGTGGAGCTTCCTAATTCCTACATCCATCCACGGATGTACGCATAACTTCATGAATGGGAGGAGTTTCACCATGGAGCCTACGCCAAATATTAATTCAACATATTTTGCTTCTGAATAAAGTTTTCATTTGAGCATTCAATCCAGTCTCTCCTGATTGAACTGAGACTGGAAATCCCAACTTGGAATTGAACCCTTGCCACGTTTGACCTTTTCACCTATAGACCAGTGGTTCTCAATCCTGGTGCTCAGGATCCAGAGCCCTGCTATAGACGACCAAAAAAACTTGAGGATGTAACTGTAATGAACTCCCCCTGAAGTGTGCTGTCACCCTGCCTTGACACGTGGCATTCATGCTGCTGGATGGATCACTCAGCCCCATTATTTTCTCTCATTCTGAATTAATGCCCAAGCAAATTAATGGTTTCGACTTGAGCTTGATGAATGTCAATGTGAGAATGGAGTTAGTCTGCAGGGAGACTGTGGTTGCTATTGATCGCAGTCTCTCTGTGTAAGTGTGTGTTTGCATATGTGAGCGAGAGAGAAAGAGTTTGTGTGTGCGTGCGTGTGTGTGTGTGTGTGTGTGTGTGAGAGAGAGAGAGAGAGAGAGAGAGAGAGAAAGTGAGAGTGAGGAGTGATAGATGCCTCATTCATTAGTGTCATTATGCGTCATAAGCTAATACTTGGAGAATTGAGCCGAGCGATCAGAAGGCTGTAACGATTGCTGGCAGCTTCCCTCTGCGGGGGGATCCTTGTTACAGCACCAACGAGGAAGACAAAGGCGATGACAGGCCGACAAGTGGTCCCCAGCTCATGACATCAATGAGAGGGAGAGAGAGACCAGGCAAAGTTAGATGATGTGTAGTGTGCAACTGTGTAAAAAAAAGTAGGAGACAGAGAAAGAGAGAGTGAGAGATAGATAGATAGATAGATAGAGAGAGAGAGGAAGAGAGAGAGAGAGAGAGGTTGATGATCATTGCATTCTTCCATCATATCACCACGGTCAAGATCCCAAAGCATCTCAGTGGGAGAGCCATTTGCATGTCCTTAAGGGAACAATATACTCTGCACTGGAGCCATTGGTAACCAAAATGGATACAAAAGCACCATAATGAACACTGGATGAGAATAATAAAGGGGTGAAATTATAATGACATTACTGTCTAATGAGAGAACAAGACAAAGGGAAGCATAGGCTTCAAACAGGATGTACTGACTGATTATTCTGCGAAATCTGTAGGGACTAAACACACTGGTTTCTGCGGTGGCCTTTTTATGCTTTGTTCTGTTTCTTACATGCAGATTCAGCCACTGTTTGAGATCCACCGTTTAGTGGATGCACACTGAATCACAGCCTCACCGCTGGTTTGCCCCCGAGAGGAACTGTTTGCAAAATTCAAAAATTATTTGCTCCTTAGCTGTCAGACGGTGCAAGGAATTGATGGAGAAGCATGACTTTTGTGTTACCTCTGCGTATTCAGTACTCCCTTACTAGGTTGAGAGTGCTAATAAGGTACTAATGAAGGATGAAGGCAGGATATGGCTCTGACAATGTGATACGTTATTGATCAGTAGTAGCAAAAAGACTTTGATACTGCGCCTAAGGTAGTGGGAAGAATTCAGAGGGTTTCCTTGGGTGTGTCGGATGAGGAATTCAACATGCAGGAATCAAAAGTAGAGCAACCGGCAGCCTCAGTGAATCAGTCAAGCACTCTGAGTAGCACTGATGATAGTCTGAGATCTTGAATTAACTCTTGTGCAGAGGTGCGAGTCATCTTTGTCACTTTTCTTTTAATGTTTCCATGTGATACTATATGTTTTATGTTGTGATGTGTTTATATACTTGCTGCAGTGCAAATCGCCCATCTGGGACAATAATGTTGACTTGACTTGGTGGGTGGTTATGATGGCTAACAGCGGTACAAGTGATTTGATTGTACTGTATAAACACAACAAAATCAACTTGGATTTGAAGACTATTGTAATCCTGCTTTGATGATCTTAATTCCAGACATAGAACTGTTTATTCAGTGTCCTCGCCAGACACACACCACACACCCCCGCCATAATTACATGCCTGCGTTGTCTACCCACTGTAATACTGGGCTCACTTACCATCTATTTGTATCATTTTATCAGTGACATGAGAGTCAGTTTCCTGCCACCTGTTAAACAATGTATTTAGGAACATTTAATGAAGTTAATGTTCATGCATTTGTCACACTCCTTAATGCTTATTTATTTAATTTTATTTTTGGGGGGAAACAGGGGAAAGCAAATGTGAACCATCTGTATGCAGGATGCAATCTGTATGCAGTGTTTGGAAATCGTGACAACAATGACAGCAAGGGGAAAGTAACAGGCAGAATGAGAGGGGAAGGAAACAAACAGAAGCACTGCCTGCGGCTGAGTTAGAACAGAATAGAATAGAATAGAATAGAATAGACCCTGTTGCTACAAAACAGATGTCACTGCACCCTGTTCTACACTTTGTACTGATACTCAATGTTGTAAAACAGATATATTCAAATGCAAAACCCGTTTCTCTCAAACATCTTTGTTACCAAATAATTTCTTGCACTATGTGCAGCAGAAGTTCAGATTTGCAACACATGCAGTGAAACGTTGGACATCTACTATGGCTAAGGCAGCATGGAAGTCACTCTAACCTCTCTTTGACTTTGTTGACTGGCTGAGTTTGGCAAGACATCAATCCTGCTTCCCCCTTCAAAAAAACTTCCCTACCCATAAGTCTATGGGGTATCGGACTGTGTGTCCTTCTCAAATCCTTGACGCCAAGCGGACACTTTGATGTGAAATTCCCAGCCAGAGAAAATACACACAGTCTAATGCACTGGCTGCACCAGTCCCCATTCAGAAGCTTTAGTAGTGAAACATATTGTTGTATCGTAACACACAGGCATGCATCACTACACCCCAGGGTAAGAAATATACTTTTTTTCTTTTTCAGAGGGCATTCTTTGCTAGTCTGATCTGCATTTTGGTGCTTTTCGTATCAATTTGTATCAATTATGTTTTGTTTTTATTTTAAATCATAATATACCATACATCCAACACTTCTTTCCCACTGCTGGAAACTGGCAGCAGGCCTTATAGAAGAGGATGGTGCAGTTTCCTTTCTCTCTGTCCTATATTATCTTCCCCTTTTTTAGGATATTGGTTGTTTTGTTTTTTGCATTCTCCTCTGCTGCTGGCTGTGTAGTACCAACATTTTTTATTGCTTCAGGTTCCATACACAGTTGTGTTCTGATCAAAAACCGCTCAATTTTTCTCTGAAGAAACGCCCAGTCGAAGTTGTCCCATGAATTGGCTACGGTGGCCCACAGGGGACAGTAGCCACATTCATGCATGAATATTTGACAACTCAACGAATACAATATGAAAAGGGTGAACTGCAAAAAAAGGTTACTCTTTTTCAGGCACTTTTTTTTCATGAGCATTTTATAAACTTTTAAGGGCACTTTTGCCCCAAGACCCCGTTAATTTCTGATCTTGCCGCACACACACACGCACACGCACACACACACACTTACACACACAGTCACACAGTCACACAGTGGATAGCTTCCACTGAAACCAGAGTCAAAACTGAAGTGTATTAAAGCAGGCTTTCTCCCAATAATAAATGGAGCAGTGTAGCAGTGGGTCTCTAAGGGACGACTGTCTAACACAGCAGTTTTTCTCAGAACTGGACACAAAGTGATTATCAGCACATACAACACAACAAAGGGACAGCTCACAGAAGAGATCACATCCAAACTATTTTCCAAATATTCAGCAACCTTGAATACTCAAGATTAGATGAACGTTAATGAACCCCGTGGGGAAATGAATCCATTGCACTTGTAACAGGATACATCAAAGAAGAATCGGATAAAAATAAGAATAGAGCAATTAGGGATTAAAGATATTCAACCGACGATTCCTATACTTGGACATATTACGTAAATAGAAATGTATGAATGAAATGGGCCCTTTTTTATACTAAGCCAAGACTTAATGTATTATTTATCTATTCATGTGGGAAACACTATATTTTGCTCAATTTAGGTTATGGGATGAAAATGTTATATTTCTCCTGGCCTGGTCTTTACTTCTGACCAATATTATCAACTGTCAATGTTGGTAATTTTTGTTTTGTTCTCAAGCTGTGGCTTCAGATCTGACATAATGCAGCATGATGTTTATTGCTCAAACTTTAAAAAACACAGATCACTCAATTCTCTAAAATGTTGCTATTTCATGAGTAAAAGGCTCAAGATAGCTAAAAAATACAGTCATGAATTGAACTTTCATGCCAGAAATAACTTCATTAAAGTATAGTTGCATTTTTCAGAACACTTCTCAAAAGTTACACCTAAATCATAAACAGTACAAACAAGGCAGCCCCTCCTACAACTCTCTCAACTTGAAAAGTCTGCTGTGTTCAGCACTTTTCACTAAGTACTACAGTTCACATTCTGGACACTTGGCTTCTTTATTGCTGAGAAGTCATCTGGACCATGTTAGTATTCCTTTAATAGTGTCTAGCTACCTATCTGCTAGCGAAATCACAGTCTGAGACAAATAGCGTCCAGACACAGAGAAGCTTTTATGGCCATAACAGATGGATCTATGTGGCTGCGTGTGCCTCAGAAGACTGAGAATACTCTTTTCAAAATATTCTAGTTTCTAAAGCTATGGGTCGGCACCAGAATATGGATCTCTGACCTGTTTCAGTTGGGATCCAGAGTACCAAGAGCACTATGCTTTAGTGATCCTGGGTGGCATGGTGACAATAAATTTGGTAAATTTAAGTTGTGGTCTATATAGATCAAATGTATAACTTTTTACATAGTAAATAGGGAGATAATGGTGGTGAGTGAAACCTATGATTAGAATACTTATATACTGTCAGAATAATTTCTAGTGAATAAAATTATAGTGATATTAAACTATTCCTCATTTTGCTGGGGACCCCCTAGAACCGCCTCAAGGGCCCCTGGGGTTCCCCGGACCACACTGGAACCACTGGTATAGATTACTGTTCACACACAGTATGTCCTGCAATGTCCTTTTGCACCGTATTTGAGGTCCAGTACTACAGTCCTCATACAATATGTTACATATTGTACTAAATTATGTGTACAGTCAATAATTCATGTCCACTGATGGTACCTGGTGATCATGATTGTGAAATGGGTGGTAGGTCGTTTTCTGCTGAGTGCCCACATGACAACTGCTTTACAGGAATCTAAAAATAAAACCAAAACCAAACCCAAACCTGCTTGGTTTCTAAACTCACCATGGACTAGTCTATCCAGGTTTTTATCCTGACACACTAGGCAGCCACCAGCTCTGACACAGAAAAGCTTTTCTGCCCCTTATAGATGTACCTGTGTGGCTGAGCGTGTCTCGAGGGGCCGGCTCAGTCTTGCACAGCACTTCTTCTTACAATATTCTAACATAGTGCTTCTAAGACTATGGGTCGTCACCCAAAATGGGTTGCAGGCCTGTTCCTGGGCGGTCCTCATGTGAAGAGTATTAGTGTGTTTTATGCAGCGACAGTGAATTAAATCGCCAATGTCTGTTACAATGCAATATGACCAATTTCGCAATTGAAATAAAGATACAAATGAAAACTGTACACCTATCAGAACATACTGTAAGTCTTTGTCACTGGGCAGATTTCTAACTGGAAAAAAAGAGCACAACAAGGAATCTGAACCATTTTAAAGACTCTAAAAGTCAACTTAGGTCTTAAAATGCTGTATTTAAATGGTCTTATGCAGTCTACTTATAATTAGTGCAACTAGAATTAGCTTCAATTTCTAGATCACCAACATTACAAGCAACCAATGATAAGGTCACTTAACCAATTATTATTATGAATTTGAGTTAATTCCCAGAGGCTCTACTAACAAGGGCCTATACAGACTCAGTATCAGATCATATTCAGTTTGAGTCCCAGGATGAAAATGTTTAAAATCCTCTGCTTGGTCTTTCCAAACTCAAAACTGCCTGGAATTAAAATCATCTTCAACTAGACAGGGTTTTTATCTTAAAATACAAGACAGCTAGCAGAAACAGAATGAGCTTGTACTAACTTATAATGTAATAATTGCAGGATAATGTAACAGCCCACTAAATGGCCGAAAACACAGTAAAACATATTAATGTAATACATTTCTGGATAATGTAATAACATAACATTACTGCATCAACCAGTAATTATTACTTCATAAGGGGTGTAACATGTTTTTAAGTGATGATCTAATAATATTGACTAATAACCCAGGTTATCCCATTCTTTTTAACCTTATGAGGTATTATATTAACCAATATTATTATTATTACCTTGTATGTTACACACCTTATAAAGTCATCATCTCTAGTTAATGTAGTGATGTGATTTTATTACATAATCTGGGAGTTTATTACATTAACAGGTTTTGTTACGTTTTCAACCCTATTGGAGAGACATTTTATTACATTTTGACAAGTTATTACATCATCCAGCAGTTATCACATTATCAGCTGTTACAGAGCTGTGCACAGACATACAGAGGCTCCTCAGCCTGCAACGGATCCACTTGCTCAGCTCTGTACATCTCAAAGGGTTATTTTAGGGTTATTAATGTTTCTAAAAATATGGGTTGAGGCCCAAAATGCCAGCATTGCTGTGTCTGCACCCCATTCATCTTAGCCTCTGATTGAACTGATATATAGGTAACTAGTGGCTATGAAACACTTCCCCCTACAGCTGCAGCATAGTGCATGCCGCTTTGTTCCAATGCACATACAACAAGGTCTCGAAGGTCTTGATTTAGCTCCTTGTTGCCCATGCTTGTCTCTGCACACTGGCACACACTGTGCAACAAAGAAACCACCAGTGAAATCCAGGTTTTAATTTACTGTATTAGAATCACATCACTTGATTTCAGGTGAAGGAAATGTAGCTTTGTGCACGCTTTGTGATGTGATTAATTAAATCTTAACACAATTACAACCCCCAATTATAAGGGTTGTGCACACAACCAAGGTGCATTTTTGATACATTGCCAGAAATAGTAGCCTGCCCTTTGGTTTTAAACTTCATTTAGTTTATTACTTCAGCCAAATGAACGTGAAAAGGCACTTTTTTATTATTTCAGACTTTAAGGCAATACAAAGACATTTGATATACACTGTAGCTATAGAATACTGAGGGGGGGAAGTGTTAAATCAGTCTGCTGTCTATAGTGTGTCTTGCCCTATCCCTTTGCACTGTATCTGAGGTCCTGTTGTCCAATGTGTCAGTGTATGTCCTGAAATTCTGTGTGTCGTCTATATGTCTCTGCACCAATGCCTCAGAGATGAATTTCTATATTTATTGTATGTGATGATTCAAGTGATTCTGCTTCTGAGAAGGGCCTGTAGGCCTTTTTCTGTTGAGAGGCATCATGGTAGCCTACAGGTAACAGGTGGGACTTGTGACTGGAAGGTCACCAGTTCTAATCCCAAGACCAAGTGGGAAAATTTGGGTGTGAAGAAGCGCTCCCCCCTCCATCAACAACTACTCTCCAGTTTCCCTTAACCACTGGCAACTGAAGGCACTTCAGTGGCTAACAATAGAATTATGTGGTTGGAAAAGAAAAGAAAGGGTCTTAAAAAGAAAGGAAAGGGTCTTTAAGAAAGGGTCTTAAATCTAAGTATGTTTAAAGAAGCCTGGGTCCCATGGTGACAGTGAAGTTGCTCAATTTATGTCCCGGGTGAAAAAGTTTGAGAACCACTAATCTGAAGAGATCTGAAACCAAAACTGCTTTGATGTAAAATCACTATCAACAAGCCGAAACAAGGTTTTTTTTTTATCCTAAAACAGCTAACAGAGGAAACAGTCTAAGCAGTGTCAAGACACACAGGAGCTTTTCTGCTTGTAATAGATGGGCCTGTGTGGCTGTGTGTGTCTCAGAGGGCTGGCTAAGTCTACCACAGCAATTCTTTTATACTTAGCAGAGACGGTGAGGAGAAAGAGGGTTTCTTACCAGCTGTGACAGGCTAAGAAGCAACACAAAGATGCCCCAAAACAAGGAGGGAAGCAGCTGAAAGTGGAGCCGGCCTCTCTGGGGTGTTGGATTAATGGGATGCGAGGGTTGCAGCTTTGTAAGTTGGTGGCAAGCGGAGTTAGGGAGGGAATAGGGAGAGCAAAACATGAGGCAGAGGTGTTTGTTTGTGTGGAGAAGAGAGGAGCAGAGTGAGAGGGATTCTGTGCTGCTGGAGTTTGGGTGTTAGTTCCTCTGTTTAATTGTTTCTCCGAAATGAAAGCAGTTTTTTACAAAAGTGACATTTTGTGAAAAATACCCACTTTGCCAATTTTAATAAAGGGGGTTGGGGCTATGATACGGGATGATATGTGATTTGTTCCACTGCAGTCACTCTACAGTCCCGCAGCAACTATATTAACAATAGATTGTTCTGGAAAATCTAATTGCTTTGTATAGTAGCTTTCTGAAAGCTGCAAGTCTCTCTTCATAAGTCTCTGGCTAATGGATTCTATAAAAAAGTAAAAAAGAATGTAATATGTGGGATGATGAAATTCAGATATTACTTTCAATATAGAATTTTTCATTATAGTGAGATGTTACATATGATTTTTCGAAAGTAAATCATTCATATTCATTAACAGCGATGATAAAATAGCCAATCTTTTCACTAATATAGAGGGGATTTTTTTCCAGCAACAGGCAACAAAGTGAACCAAGATCAAAACTCCTTTCAAACATTTCCTGGAAACAGGATCTTCCTTTGTGATTAAAGGACCCATGCTGTGCAAGCTGTTTGTGAAGCGGTTTGTTGCCAATCACAGCCGCCCAAAATGATTTGCGATGCAACACGACCTCAAAAGTGTTACTGATTGTTACTGATCTAGGATTCCTTGGATATTATTTCTGTACTGCTGCTGCACTGCACCTCCACTCCCAAGGGGGAATTGTTTGGAAAGTTCTCACAAAGCACAGATAGAAGGTGGGGGCATCTACAACAAGCAGATTAGTGAGTCAGCACTGGCACTTCATGAATGTAGGTCAGAGTTTCTTTCTCGCTATATAACGTGGATAAAAAACAGTGTATCTATGAGTTATGAGTCTAGGTGGTGCCCAAAAATATAGCATACTAATATAGTCCAGGAAAGTGGCACAGCTCTTACTCACAATCAGTGATGTAGTTGGTATTTTGCAGACTTGGGTCAAACAGCATTTGCACATTTGTCTTGAGCAAATGTCCACATCAGGACATTTCAAACTGTCAGATACATTTTAATCACTGAAAAATAAAATGATTTTCAAATAGTCTACACTTACACTGTGTTGAGGAAGAAATGGAAAAGTAGCTATACTAAGCAACATTCCTATATGCTCACTTAATGTAACCTTTGACCCATATTTATACCTTAAGTGCCTAAAACTCAAGAATACTGAATCTGCTTCATCATTATAAGATTAAACTCTAAAGAAACATCTTGTGTGTTTCTCACAGAACTGTGAGCCTGGAATGTGCAAATGCCCAAATCTCATAGAAAACACTAAATAATTACGCATTTCCTTAAAGTGCTAGAACTATAATTACAATTGGTTGTTCAGTCTTGTTCATATGACCTTGTACTTTTTGACAAATAGCTTTATTATATTCTATTTGTATTAACATAATCATGAATATTCAACACTATAAAACTCTGTGTAACCATCCAGATTTTGAGTTCCTTGGCTCCCAACCTGCAGATTGAATAAACTGTCAAACTGCCACTCTCTTGTCCTGAGTTTTCTTCCACAACTGTTACTCATTTTATATTTCTTATCTCACAATACCCACCCATCAGATTTGCAAAGAACATTTGACCGAGGTGTTAGTGGCTTACACAGCATAGCCGCCTCTTTCTCTGTGTAATAGAGAATACCAAACAGCGCTTCCCCTCCACGCTGAATATGCAGGGTGGGCTATCCTGCCGGGAGGAGCAGCCACGCTGACTAAAAGGATTTGTTCTGGTTTCAACGGAGAGTCTTGTTGTCACATAGTCTAAATGCTACTTCAGATGCCTTTTCACCCTGCCAAGAAGAAAATTCGAGAGGGAAACACTGCTTACCCACCTATCAGCCCCAACTGTCATTGCCTACATATGGCAGGGTCACAGTAAAGCATCTCTTCAACTGCCAACACATCGCCGCTCACAGTAGATAAATACTGTATATGAATGAAGAAAATGGAGAAAGTGGGAAAATATCGTAAAATATTGTTTCCTCTTATATTCTGAGTTTAGATTTAAGTCTACATTTTCATATGTGTGATGCCATGGTGATGCCATTGCGCTTAAAGTCCCCATGAAATTAACTCCCATTGCTTTTACTGCCTGGAAAACAGAGTATCATTAATGGTGACCCACTGCTACACTAGTAGGTGCAAATAAAAATTCCAACCAATGAAATCATCACATATTTTTGAACAGTCCCACACCTCCCATCTAATAAAACTGCCTTTCTCTCCCTGACTGATATTCCATTGGTTTAGACTTTTGAATGATCCATTCAACAGCAAATACATAAAATCAAGGAAGCAAAGATGCCATTTCACGGGGTCTTTAATATCAGCTCAAAACACTTCCACTAACCACCTTCTCAGCATTACAACCACCTCATAAACTACAACAGCACTGCTGCTCTGAAATTACAACAAATCCTGACCAAAAAAGCGTTATTTCAGAGTTTTTTCCACCATATTAAGACACCCATATCCACTTAGTGGTTTAATTGTGAATGGTACATGTCATGAGGTCAGCAGTATATCACCTCGTCAAATAGCAACACACTACCAGGACACAATGCCGCTACCAACTATGCCAATGCTGCTTCAGATGGACAATTCTTCAGCCATGAATGCGTACTTGTAGTGTGTTTATGTTCAGTCTGCTGTCTTGTCTGCACTATGTGTGAGATCTTGTTACGTTTTGCCCTGCACCTTGTAGGTCAATCCCATATTGTATAACTGTCTTGTAATGTACTGGCACATAATTCACCAGTCAAGGCAAGTCAAATTTATTTGTATGGCACATTTCATACACAGGTAAGCTCAATGTGCTTCACATTAAAAGACAAAAATAGTGACAATAAACAGATAAGGAAATACATATATAAAATACGCTCGACATAAATAAAGTACCCTTTCAGCCACACATGCAACACACACATATACATAAAATACAGCTTTTTATAACCCCTGTCCTACTCACACACACAGACTACAGCAGAGCCACACAAAGGCACACACACACACTAACTAGCCAAAGGCCTGAGGAAAAATGGGAAGCTTTAAGACTGCATTTAAAAGAGGACACAGTTGTAGCAGATCTCAGGTCACCAGGCAGTTTGCTCCAAAGAAAAGCACCACAGTGACTAAATGCACCTTCTGCTGATATAGATTTTATTCTAGTTAGGAGACACATGCCTGATGATCTAGGTCAAATTCCTTGTGCGCCCGTTGTTCTCGGCAAATTAAAGCGCTGAGAGCAATTCTGATGATTACTTTTTTCTGCAGAAAACACTGAAGCCCCCCTATCAACATCATTATTGTCACATATGGTGGGGTCACACTATATGCACCTAATGAGCTGTACACCCCGCTCCTTAACTACCATTACCGCAGCACCATACCACCATTTTTTTCCTCCCTTTGGGAAACACCCAAACCCACCTACCAGTCTAATTATCATTGGCACATATGGTAAGGTCACAGCAAAACCCTTCCCCTCAATTAAAGCCACACTACTGCTCACTATATAAAAATCTGTTATGAGCCTGTAGCCAATTTGTTTTGGTTTTAACAAGAGAGATGGGGGGCAGGTTAAAGTCTCATTTCACTCCCTTAAATCTATTGTTAGCCAGGGGGGTATATTCTATAATTTGCAGTGACAAGGGGAATTTAATCGTCCCTGTATCTTCTCTTCAATCAACACCAGTGCTGAACCAACCCCCTGTTCTGTCTTTCCTAATGAAGCTCACTCACACAGAGGGACAAAGGGGGAAAAAACAGCAAGACAGACAGAGAAGAAGAGACAGAGGGACAGAGGGAAAGAAAACAGCAAGACAAACAAGGGAAGAAGACAGAGGGACAGAGGGAAAGAAAACAGCAAGACAAACAAGGGAAGAAGACAGAGGGACAGAGGAAAAGAAAACAGCAAGACAAACAAGGGAAGAAGACAGAGGGACAGAGGGAAAGAAAACAGCAAGACAGACAGAGAAGAAGATAGAGAGACAGAGGGAAAGATAACAGCAAGACAAACAAGGGAAGAAGACAGAGGGACAGAAGGAAAGAAAACAGCAAGACAGACAGAGAAGAAGAGACAAAGGGAAAGAAAACAGCAAGACAGACAGAGAAGAAGAGACAAAGGGAAAGAAAACAGCAAGACAGACAGAGAAGAAGAGACAAAGGGAAAGAAAACAGCAAGACAGACAGAGAAGAAGAGACAAAGGGAAAGAAAACAGCAAGACAGACAGAGAAGAAGACAGAGGGAAAGAGAACAGCAAGACAGACAGAGAAGAAGATAAAGGGATAGAGGGAAGGAAAACAGCTAGACAGACAGAGAAGAAGATAGAGGGACAGAGGGAAGGAAAACAGCTAGACAGACAGAGAAGAAGATAGAGGGACAGAGGGAAGGAAAACAGCTAGA
The DNA here is from genome assembly GCF_048128805.1 of Centroberyx gerrardi. Lineage (NCBI taxonomy): Eukaryota > Metazoa > Chordata > Actinopteri > Beryciformes > Berycidae > Centroberyx > Centroberyx gerrardi. The sequence goes on along the minus strand of NC_136001.1, from coordinate 9,406,307 downwards.
CAGACAGAGAAGAAGATAGAGGGACAGAGGGAAGGAAAACAGCTAGACAGACAGAGAAGAAGATAGAGGGACAGAGGGAAAGAAAACAACATGACAGACAGAGAAGAAGGCAGAGGGACAGAGAGAAATAAAACAGCAAGACAGACAGAGAAGAAGACAGAGGGAAAGGAAAGAAAACAAGACAGACAGAGAAGAAGAGCGAGAGACAAAGAGAGAGGAAGATAGAGAGTGGAAGAAGGCATAAGACAGAAAGCGAAAGGGAGGAAGAGAGACAGCAAGAGAGCGGCGGAGAAAGAGATAAACAGAGCAAGGAGGGAGAGGTAAAGAGAGAGGGGGGCGGAAAGACAGACAGAAGAAGAAGAAGTGCCCTTTTATCAGTCTAATTTCCATCGGCACATATGGTGGAGCCACAGCATACCCAAATCCTCATTTACCGCCGCGCCGCAGCTCTAAATATACTGTAAAAATCTTTTCTGGGTCTGACCCGACCCGTGATCTGTCAGGGGTAATGCAGACGACGATGGCCTAATGTGTTTGTGGTGTGGCTCCGGTGCCAACTAGGCCATTTAGGAACATTAGCGGTGTAATGAACTGAAAACAGCTGTGGAACAGATGACTTTTCTATCACTGGGGAAAATAATTACCCTCCCATTTCATTCCACCGGGTGTTGTGCTGCGGGGATGCGCTATCCAGTGGCAGCTTGGTGGCTTTCCAGTGGCCCCCTCCTCTCCTCAATATCTGACCTACTTCCCCTTGTCAGAAACTTGCACATATGTGTTAAATACAATGTGTGACACAGACGAATGAGGGAATGACTGCAATGAGCTTGATTCCTGCTGGTTTCACTGCAGTAACTCAATCTTTTGATAGACTGGTTTATAGGCATCACTGATAAAGGGATGTAGTGGAGGGTAAGCCCTAATAAATTGAGTTCACCCATATTTTTATGTATGGAATAGAGTTTGCCATTTTTGTAGGCTAGCATAAAACTTAATGACGTAAATTCATTGTTTACATCAGTGGTTCTCAACCTTTTTGGCATGTGACTCCTTAAAACAAAGTGATAAACAGTTCAGCCAAAGAATGATTTTCCCTTTTCAGGGTGTTTCATTTGATTCATTATCAGAGGAGGCCAAGAGGCTGAAAACTTTTCAGTATTTAATAAGATAAAAGCAAAAATTAGAGAAGTATCAGAAAAAATAGACACTATAATGAATTTGGATAGTGGAAATATGTTTTTCCTATTCCATAAATCATCTCACGACCCCCCAAAATTATCACACGACCCCCCGGGAGGTCCCGACCC